>NC_092146.1:7500-65000 GCF_043159975.1 Macaca nemestrina
TCCATTCGGTTTGATCCGGTCTGAGCCGGTTTCATCCGGTCTGATCTGGTTGGAACCGGTTTGAGCCGGTTTCAGCCGGTTTCAGCCGGTTTGAACCGGTTTCAGCTGGTTTGATCCGGTTCCATCCGGTTTGAGCCGGTTTGAGCCGGTTTGAAATGGCTTGACCCAGTTTCAACCGGTTTCAGCTAGGTTGATCCGGTTCCATCCGGTTTGATCCGGTCTGAGCCGGTTTGATCCGGTTTCAACCGGTTTGAGCCGGTTTGATCCGTTTTGAGCCGGTTTCATCCGGACTGAACCGGTTTGAGGCAGTTTGAACCGGTTGCAGCTGGTTTGATCCGGTTCCATCCGGTTTGATCCGTTTGAACCAGTTTGAGCCGGTTTGATCCGGTTCCATCCGGTTTGATCCGGTGTGAACCGGTTTGATACGGTTTGAACCAGTTTGAGCCAGTTTCATCCGGTTCTATCCCGTTTGATCCGGTCTCAACCGGTTTCATTGGGTCTGATACGGTTTGAATCGGTTTGAGCCGGTTTGAGCCGGTTTGAACCGGAATGATCCGGTTGGAACCGGTTTGAGCCGGTTTGAGCCGGTTTCAGCTGGTTTGATCCGGTTCCATCCGGTTTGATCCGGTCTGAACCGGTTTCATCCGGTCTGATACGGTTTGAACCGGTTTGATCCGGTTTCAGCCGGTTTCAACCGGTTCAATTCGGTTTGATCCGGTCTGAACCGGTTTCATCCGGTCTGATCCGGTTTGAACCGATTTCAGCCGGTTTGATCCGCTTTCAGCCGGTTTCTACCTGTTTCAGCTAGTTTGATCCGGTTCCATCCGGTTTGATCCGGTCTGAACCGGTTTGATCCGGTTTGAACCAGTTTGACCCGGTTTGATCCGGTTCCATCCGGTTTGATCCGGTCTGAACCGGTTTCATCCGGTCTGATCCGGTTTGATCCGGTTTGAGCCGGTTTGAATCTGTTTCAGCCGGTTTGAACCGGTTTCAGCTAGTTTGATCCGGTTCCAACCGGTTTGATCCGGTCTGAGCCGTTTTCATTCGGTCTGAACCGGATTGATCCGGTTTCAAACAGTTTGAGCCGGTTTCATGCGGTTCCATCCGGTTTGATCCGGTCAGAGCCGGTTTGATCCGGTCTGATCCAGTTTCAACCGGTTTGATCCGGTTGGAACCAGTTTGTGCCGGTTTGATCCGGTTCCATCCGGTTTGAACCGGTTTCAGCTGGTTTGATCGGGTTCCATCGGATTTAATCCGGTCTGAACCGGTTTCATCCGGTCTGATCCGGTTTGAACCTGTTTCAGCCGGTTTGAGCCGGTTTCAGCTGGTTTGATCCGGTTCAATCCGGTTTGATCCGGTCTGAGCCGGTTTCATCCGGTCTGATCCGGTTTGAACCGTTTTGAGCCCGTTTGATACGGTTCCATCCGGTTTGATCCGGTTCCATCCGGTTTCATTTGGTCTGAACCGGATTTATCCGGTTCGAACCAGTTTGAGGCGATTTGATCCGGTTCCATCCGATTTCATCTGGTCTGAACCGGTTTGATCCGGTTTGAACCAGTTTGAGCCGGTTTGAACCGGTTCCATCCGGTTTGATCCGGTCTGAACCGGTTTGATCCGGTCTGAACCGGTCTGATTCAGTTTGAACCGGTTTGATCCGGTTTGAACCAGTTTGAGCCGGTTTGATCCGGTTCCATCCGGTTTGATGCGGTCTGAACCGGTTTCATCCGGTCTGATCCGGTGTGAACCGGTTTGAGCCGGTTTGAACCTGTTTCAGCCGGTTTGAACCGGTTTCAGCTGGTTTGATCCGGTTCCATCCGGTTTGATCCGGTCTGAG
Source organism: Macaca nemestrina (assembly GCF_043159975.1). Classification (NCBI taxonomy): domain Eukaryota; kingdom Metazoa; phylum Chordata; class Mammalia; order Primates; family Cercopithecidae; genus Macaca; species Macaca nemestrina. The sequence continues at coordinate 9,335 of NC_092146.1, forward strand.
CCGTTTTCATCCGGTCTGAACCAGATTGATCCGGTTTGAACCAGTTTGAGCCGGTTTCATCCGGTTCCGTCCGGTTTGATCCGGTCTGAACCGGTTTGATCCGGTCTGATCCAGTTTGAACGGGCTTGAGCCGGTTTGAACCGGTTTCAGCTTGTTTGATCCGGTTCTAACCGGTTTGATGCGGTCTGAACCGGTTTCATCCGGTCCGATCCGGTTTGATCCTGTTCCATCAGGTTTGATCCGGTCTGAACCGGTTTGATCCGGACTGAACCGGTTTGAGGCAGTTTGATCTGGTCTGAACCAGTTTGATCCGGTTTCAACCGGTTTGAGCCGGTTTGATCCGGTTCCATCCGGTTTGATACGGTCTGAACCGGTTTGATCCGGTTTGAAGCACTTTCAGCAGGTTTGATCCGGTTTGAACCGGTTTGAGGCGGTTTGATCCGGTTTCAGCCGGTTTGAACCTGTTTCAGCTGGTTTGATCCGTTTACATCAGGTTTGATCCAGTCTGAACCGGTTTCATCCGGTCTGATCCGGTTTGAACCGGTTTGAGCCGGTTTGATCCGGTTTCAGCCGGTTTCAACCGGTTTCAGCTAGTTTGATCCGGTTCCATCCGGTTTGATCCGGTCTGAACCGGTTTCATCCGGTTTGAACCAGTTTGAGCCAGTTTCATCCGGTTCCATCCGGTTTGATCCGGTCTGAACCGGTTTCATCCGGTCTGATCCGGTTTGAACCGGTTTGAACCTGTTTCAGCCGGTTTGAACCGGTTTCAGCTTGTTTGATCCTGTTCCATCCGGTTTGATCCGGTTTCAGCTGGTTTCAACCAGTTTCAGCTGGTTTGATCCGGCTCCATCCGGTTTGATCCGGTCTGAACCGGTTTGATCCGGTTTGAACCAGTTTGAGCCGGTTTGATCCGGTTTCAGCCGGTTTGAACCGGTTTCAGCTGGTTTGATGCGGTTCCATCCGGTTTGACCCGGTCTGAACCGGTTTCATCCGGTCTGATCCGGTTTGAGCCGGTTTGATCCGGTTTCACCCGGTTTCAACCGGTTTCAGCTGGTTTGATCCGGTTCCATCCGGTTTGATCCGGTCTGAACCGATTTGATCCAGTTTGAACCAGTTTGAGCCACTTTCATGCGGTTCCATCCGCTTTGATCCGGTCTGAACCTGTTTCATTCGGTCTGATCCGGTTAGAACCGGTTTGAGCCGGTTTGATCCGGTTTCAGCCGGTTTGAGCCGGTTTCAGCTGGTTTGATCCGGTTCCATCCGGTTTGATCCGGTCTGAACCGGTTTGATCCGGTTTGAACCAGTTTGAGCCGGTTTGATCCGGTTTCAGCCGGTTTGAACCGGTTTCAGCTGGTTTGATCCGGTTCCATCCGGTTTGAGCCGGTTTGAGCCGGTTTGATCCGGTTTCAGCCGGTTTCAACCGGTTTCAGCTGGTTTGATACGGTTCCATCCGGTTTGATCCGGTTTCAGCCGGTTTCAGCTGGTTTGATCCGGTTCCATCCGGTTTGATCCGGTCTGAACCGGTTTGATGCGGTTTGAACCAGTTTGAGCCAGTTGCATCCGGTTCCATCCGGTTTGATCCGGTCTGAACCGGTTTCATCCGGTCCGATCCGGTTTGAGCCGGTTTGATCCAGTTTCAGCCGGTTTGAACCGGTTTCAGCTGGTTTGATCCGGTTCCATCCGGTTTGATCCGGTCTGAACCGATTTGATCCAGTTTGAACCAGTTTGAGCCAGTTTCATCCGGTTCCATCCGGTTTGATCCGGCCTGAACCTGTTTCATCCGGTCTGATCCGGTTAGAACCGGTTTGAGCCGGTTTGATCCGGTTTCAGCCGGTTTGAACCGGTTTCAGCTGGTTTTATCCGGTTCCATCCGGTTTGATTCGGTCTGAACCGGTTTCATCCGGTTTGAACCAGTTTTAGCCGGTTTGATCCGGTTCAATCCGGTTTGATCCGGTCTGAACCGGTTTCATCTGGTCTGATCCGGTTTGAGCCGGTTTGATCCGCTTTCAGCCGGTTTGAACCGGTTTCAGCTGGTTCGATCCGGTTCCATCCGGTTTGATCCGGTTTGATCCGGTCTGAACCGGTTTCATCCGGTCTGATCCGGTTTGAACCGGTTTGAGCCGGTTTGATCCGGTTTCAGCCAGTAATAACCGGTTTCAGCTGGTTTGATCCGGTTCCATCCGGTTTGATGCGGTCTGAACCGGTTTGATCCGGTTTGAACCAGTTTGAGCCGGTTTGATCCGGTTTCAGCCGGTTTCAACCGGTTTCAGGTGGTTTGATCCGGTTCCATCCGGTTTGATCCGGTCTGAACCGGTTTGATCCGGTTTGAACCAGTTTGAGCCGGTTTGATCCGGTTCCATCCGGTTTGATCCGGTCTGAACCGGTTTCATCCGGTCTGATCCGGTTTGAACCGGTTTGAGCTGGTTTGATCCGGTTTCAGCCGGTTTGTACCGGTTTCAGCTGGTTTGATCCGGTTCCAGCCGGTTTGATCCGGTCTGAACCGGTTTCATCCGGTCTGATCCGGTTTGAGCCGGTTTGATCCCGTTTCAGCCGGTTTGAACCGGTTTCAGCTGGTTTGATCCAGTTCCATCCGGTTTGATCCGGTCTGAACCGGTTTCATCCGGTTTGAACCGGTTTGATCCGGTTCCATCCGGTTTGATGCGGTCTGAACCGGTTTCATCCGGTCTGATCCGGTTTGAGCCGGTTTGATCCGCTTTCAGCCGGTTTGAACCGGTTTCAGCTGGTTCGATCCGGTTCCATCCGGTTTGATCCGGTCTGAACCGGTTCGAACCGGTTTGATCCGGTTCCATCCGGTTTGATCCGGTGTGAACCGGTTTCATCCGGTCTGATCCGGTTTGAACCGGTTTGAGCCGGTTTGATCCGGTTTCAGCCGGTTTCAACCGGTTTCAGCTAGTTTGATCCGGTTCCATCCGGTTTGATCCGGTCTGAACCGGTTTCATCTGGTCTGAACCAGTTTGAGCCAGTTTGATCCAGTTTCAACCGGTTTGAACCGGTTTCAGCTGGTTTGATCCGGTTCCATCCGGTTTGATCCGGTCTGAACCGGTTTGATCCAGTTTGAACCAGTTTGAGCCAGTTTCATCCGGTTCCATCCGGTTTGATCCGGTCTGAACCGGTTTCATCCGGTCTGATCCGGTTTGAGCCGGTTTGATGCGGTTTCAGCCGGTTTCAACCGGTTTCAGCTGGTTTGATCCGGTTACATCCGGTTTGATCCGGTCTGAACCGGTTTGATCCGGTTTGAACCAGTTTGATCCGGTTCCATCCGGTTTCAACCGGTTTCTTCCGGTCTGATCCGGTTTGAACCGGTTAGAGCCGGTTTGATCCGGTTTCAGCCGGTTTGAACCGGTTTCAGCTGGTTTGATCCGGTTCCATCCGGTTTGATCCGGTCTGAACCGGTTTCATCCGGTCTGATCCGGTTTGAACCGGTTTGAGCTGGTTTGATCCGGTTTCAGCCGGTTTGAACCGGTTTCAGCTGGTTTGATCCGGTTCCATCCGGTTTGATCCGGTCTGAGCCGTTTTCATCCGGTCTGAACCGGATTGATCCGGTTTGAACCGGTTTGAGCCGGTTTGATCCGGTTTCAGCCGATTTCAACCGGTTTCAGCTGGTTTGATTCGGTTCCATCCGGTTTGATCCGGTTTCAGCCGGTTTCAGCTGGTTTGATCCGGTTCCATCCGGTTTGATCCGGTTTCAGCCGGTTTGATCCGGTTTGATCCGGTCTGAACCGGTTTCATCCGGTCTGATCCGGTTTGAACCTGTTTGAGCCGGTTTGATCCGGTTTCAGCCGGTTATAACCGGTTTCAGCTGGTTTGATCCGGTTCCATCCGGTTTGATCCGGTGTGAACCGGTTTCATCCGGTCTGATCCGGTTTGAACCGGTTTGAGCCGGTTTGATCCGGTTTCAGCCGGTTTCAACCGGTTTCAGCTAGTTTGATCCGGTTCCATCCGGTTTGATCCGGTCTGAACCGGTTTCATCTGGTCTGAACCAGTTTGAGCCAGTTTGATCCAGTTTCAACCGGTTTGAACCGGTTTCAGCTGGTTTGATCCGGTTCCATCCGGTTTGATCCGGTCTGAACCGGTTTGATCCAGTTTGAACCAGTTTGAGCCAGTTTCATCCGGTTCCATCCGGTTTGATCCGGTCTGAACCGGTTTCATCCGGTCTGATCCGGTTTGAGCCGGTTTGATGCGGTTTCAGCCGGTTTCAACCGGTTTCAGCTGGTTTGATCCGGTTACATCCGGTTTGATCCGGTCTGAACCGGTTTGATCCGGTTTGAACCAGTTTGATCCGGTTCCATCCGGTTTCAACCGGTTTCTTCCGGTCTGATCCGGTTTGAACCGGTTTGAGCCGGTTTGATCCGGTTTCAGCCGGTTTGAACCGGTTTCAGCTGGTTTGATCCGGTTCCATCCGGTTTGATCCGGTCTGAACCGGTTTCATCCGGTCTGATCCGGTTTGAACCGGTTTGAGCCAGTTTGATCCGGTTTCAGCCGGTTTGAACCGGTTTCAGCTGGTTTGATCCGGTTCCATCCGGTTTGATCCGGTCTGAACCGGTTTCATCCGGTCTGATTCGGTTTGAACCGGTTTGAGCCGGTTTGATCCGGTTTCAGCCGGTTTGAACCGGTTTCAGCTGGTTTGATGCGGTTCCATCCGGTTTGATCCGGTCTGAACCGGTTTCATCCGGTCTGATCCGGTTTCATCCGGTTCCATCCGGTTTGATCCGGTTTCAGCCGGTTTCAACCGGTTTCAGCTGGTTTGATCCAGTTCCATCCGGTTTGATCCGGTCTGAACCGGTTTGATCCAGTTTGAACCAGTTTGAGCCAGTTTGATCCGGTTCCATCCGGTTTGATCCGGTCTGAACCGGTTTCATCCGGTCTGATCCGGTTTGAACCGGTTTGAGCCAGTTTGATCCGGTTTCAGCCGGTTTGAACCGGTTTCAGCTGGTTTGATCCGGTTCCATCCGGTTTGATCCGGTCTGAACCGGTTTCATCCGGTCTGATTCGGTTTGAACCGGTTTGAGCCGGTTTGATCCGGTTTCAGCCGGTTTGAACCGGTTTCAGCTGGTTTGATGCGGTTCCATCCGGTTTGATCCGGTCTGAACCGGTTTCATCCGGTCTGATCCGGTTTCATCCGGTTCCATCCGGTTTGATCCGGTTTCAGCCGGTTTCAACCGGTTTCAGCTGGTTTGATCCAGTTCCATCCGGTTTGATCCGGTCTGAACCGGTTTGATCCAGTTTGAACCAGTTTGAGCCAGTTTCATCCGGTTCCATCCGGTTTGATCCGGTCTGAACCGGTTTCATCCGGTCTGATCCGGTTTGAGCCGGTTTGATCCGGTTTCAGCCGGTTTCAACCGGTTTTAGCCGGTTTGATCCGGTTCCATCCGGTTTGATCCGGTCTGAACCGGTTTCATCCGGTCTGATCCGGTTTGAACTGGTTTGAGCTGGTTTGATTCGGTTTCAGCCGGTTTGTACCGGTTTCAGCTGGTTTGATCCGGTTCCAGCCGGTTTGATGTGGTCTGAACCGGTTTCATCCGGTCTGATCCGGTTTGAGCCGGTTTGATCCGCTTTCAGCCGGTTTGAACCGGTTTCAGCTGGTTCGATCCGGTTCCATCCGGTTTGATCCGGTCTGAACCGGTTTCATCCGGTTTGAACCGGTTCGAACCGGTTTCATCCGGTTCCATCCGGTTTGATCCGGTCTGAACCGGTTTCATCCGGTCTGATCCGGTTTCATCCGATTCCATCCGGTTTGATCCGGTTTCAGCCGGTTTCAACCGGTTTCAGCTGGTTTGATCCGGTTCCATCCGGTTTGATCCGGTCCAAGCCGTTTTCATCTGGTCTGAACCGGATTCATCCGGTTTGAACCGGTTTCAGCCGGTTTCAACCGGTTTCAGCTGGTTTGATCCGGTTCCATCCGGTTTGATCCGGTTTCAGCCGGTTTCAGCTGGTTTGATCCGGTTCCATCCGGTTTGATCCGGTTTCAGCCGGTTTGATCCGGTTTGATCCGGTCTGAACCGGTTTCATCCGGTCTGATCCGGTTTGAACCGGTTTGAGCCGGTTTGATCCGGTTTCAGCCGGTTATAACCGGTTTCAGCTGGTTTGATCCGGTTCCATCCGGTTTGATCCGGTCTGAACCGGTTTGATCCGGTGTGAACCGGTTTGAGCCGGTTTGATCCGGTTTCAGCCGGTTTCAACCGGTTTCAGCTGGTTTGATCCGGTTCCATCCGGTTTGATCCGGTCTGAACCGGTTTGATCCGGTTTGAACCAGTTTGAGCCAGTTTCATCCGGTTCCATCCGGTTTGATCCGGTCTGAACCGGTTTGATCCGGTTTGAACCAGTTTGAGCCGGTTTGATCCGGTTCCATCCGGTTTGATCCGGTCTGAACCGGTTTCATCCGGTCTGATCCGGTTTGAACCGGTTTGAGCTGGTTTGATACGGTTTCAGCCGGTTTGTACCGGTTTCAGCTGGTTTGATCCGGTTCCAGCCGGTTTGATCCAGTCTGAACCGGTTTGATCCGGTTTGATCCAGTTTGAGCCAGTTTCATCCGGTTCCATCCGGTTTGATCCGGTCTGAACCGGTTTGATCCGGTTTGAACCAGTTTGAGCCGGTTTGATCCGGTTCCATCCGGTTGGATCCGGTCTGAACCGGTTTCATCCGGTCTGATCCGGTTTGAACCGGTTTGAGCTGGTTTGATCCGGTTTCAGCCGGTTTGTACCGGTTTCAGCTGGTTTGATCCGGTTCCAGCCGGTTTGATCCGGTCTGAACCGGTTTCATCCGGTCTGATCCGGTTTGAGCCGGTTTGATCCGGTTTCAGCCGGTTTGAACCGGTTTCAGCTGGTTTGATGCGGTTCCATCCGGTTTGATCCGGTCTGAACCGGTTTCATCCGGTTTGAACCGGTTCGAACCGGTTTGATCCGGTTCCATCCGGTTTGATCCGGTCTGAACCGGTTTCATCCGGTCTGATCCGGTTTCATCCGGTTCCATCCGGTTTGATCCGGTTTCAGCCGGTTTCAACCGGTTTCAGCTTGTTTGATCCGGTTCCATCCGGTTTGATCCGGTCTGAACCGGTTTGATCCAGTTTGAACCAGTTTGAGCCAGTTTCATCCGGTTCCATCCGGTTTGATCCGGTCTGAACTGGTTTCATCCGGTCTGATCCGGTTTGAGCCGGTTTGATCCGGTTTCAGCCGGTTTCAACCGTTTTGAGCTGGTTTGATCCGGTTTCATCCGGTTTGATCCGGTCTGAACCGGTTTCATCTGGTCTGAACCAGTTTGAGCCAGTTTGATCCAGTTTCAACCGGTTTGAACCGGTTTCAGCTGGTTTGATCCGGTTCCATCCGGTTTGATCCGGTCTGAACCGGTTTGATCCAGTTTGAACCAGTTTGAGCCAGTTTCATCCGGTTCCATCCGGTTTGATACGGTCTGAACCGGTTTCATCCGGTCTGATCAGGTTAGAACCGGTTTGAGCCGGTTTGATCCGGTTTCATCCGGTTTGAACCGGTTTCAGCTGGTTTGATCCGGTTACATCCGGTTTGATCCGGTCTGAACCGGTTTGATCCGGTTTGAACCAGTTTGATCCGGTTCCATCCGGTTTCAACCGGTTTCTTCCGGTCTGATCCGGTTTGAACCGGTTTGAGCCAGTTTGATCCGGTTTCATCCGGTTTGAACCGGTTTCAGCTGGTTTGATCCGGTTCCATCCGGTTTGATCCGGTCTGAACCGGTTTCATCCGGTCTGATCCGGTTTCATCCGGTTCCATCCGGTTTGATCCTGTTTCAGCCGGTTTCAACCGGTTTCAGCTGGTTTGATCCGGTTCCATCCGGTTTGATCCGGTCTGAACCGGTTTCATCCGGTCTGATCCGGTTTGAGCTGGTTTGATCTGGTTTCAGCCGGTTTCAACCGGTTTCAGCTGGTTTGATCCGGTTCCACCCGGTTTGAACCGGTCTGAAGCGGTTTGATCCGGTTTGAACCAGTTTGAGCCAGTTTCATCCGGTTCCATCCGGTTTGATCCGGTCTGAACCGGTTCCATCCGGTCTGATCCGGTTTCATCCGGTTCCATCCGGTTTGATCCGGTTTCAGCCGGTTTCAACCGGTTTCCGCTGGTTTGATCCGGGTCCATCCGGTTTGGTCCGGTCTGAACCGGTTTCATCCGGTCTGATCCGGTTTGAACCGGTTTGAGCCGGTTTGATCCGGTTTCAGCCGGTTTCAACCGGTTTCAGCTGGTTTGATCCGGTTCCATCCGGTTTGATCCGGTCTGAACCGGTTCGATCCGGTCTGAACCGGTTTCATCCGGTCTGATCCGGTTTGAGCTGGTTTGTTCTGGTTTCAGCCGGTTTGAACCGGTTTCAGCTGGTTTGATCCGGTTCCACCCGGTTTGATTCGGTCTGAAGCGGTTTGATCCGGTTTGAACCAGTTTGAGCCAGTTTCATCCGGTTCCATCCGGTTTGATCCTGTCTGAACCGGTTTCATCCGGTCTGATCCGGTTTGAACCGGTTTGATCCGGTTTGATCCGGTTTCAGCCGGTTTCAACCGGTTTCAGCTGGTTTGATCCTGTTGCATCCGGTTTGATCCGGTCTGAACCGGTTTCATCCGGTCTGATACGGTTTGAACCGGTTTGAGCCGGTTTGATTCGGTTTCAGCCGGTTTCAACCGGTTCCATCCGGTTTGATCCGGTTTCAGCCGGTTTGAACCGGTTTCAGCTGGTTTGATCCGGTTCCATCCGGTTTGAGAACCGGTTTCATCTGGTCTGATCCGGTTTGAGCCGGTTTGATCCGGTTTCAGCCGGTTTGAACCGGTTTCAGCCCGTTTGATCCGGTTCCATCCGGTTTGATCCGGTCTGAACCAGTTTGATCCGGTTTGAACCAGTTTGAGCCAGTTTCATCCGGTTCCATCCGGTTTGATCCGGTCTGAACCGGTTTCATCCGGTCTGATCCGGTATAAGCCGGTTTGATCCGGTTTCAGCCCGTTTCAACCGGTTTCAGCTGGTTTGATCCGGTTCCATCCGGTTTGATCCGGTCTGATCCTGTTTGATCCAGTTTGAGCCAGGTTCATCCGGTTCCATCCGGTTTGATCCGGTCTGAACCGGTTTCATCCGGTCTGATCCGGTTTGAATCGGTTTGAGCCGGTTTGATCCGGTTTCAGCCGGTTTCAACAGGTTTCAGCTGGTTTGATCCGGTTCCATCCGGTTTGATCCGGTCTGAACCGGTTTGATCCAGTTTGAACCAGTTTGAGCCAGTTTCATCCGGTTCCATCCGGTTTGATCCGGTCTGAACCGGTTTCATCCGGTCTGATCCGGTTTGAGCCAGTTTGATCCAGTTTCAGCCGTTTTGAACCGGTTTCAGCTGGTTTGATCCGGTTCCATCCGGTTTGATCCGGTCTGAACCGGTTTGATCCAGTTTGAACCAGTTTGAGCCAGTTTCATCCGGTTCCATCCGGTTTGATCCGGTCTGAACCGGTTTGATCCGGTTTGAACCAGTTTGATCCGGTTCCATCCGGTTTCAACCGGTTTCTTCCGGTCTGATCCGGTTTGAACCGGTTTGAGCCAGTTTGATCCGGTTTCAGCCGGTTTGAACCGGTTTCAGCTGGTTTGATCCGGTTCCATCCGGTTTGATCCGGTCTGAACCGGTTTCATCCGGTCTGATTCGGTTTGAACCGGTTTGAGCCGGTTTGATCCGGTTTCAGCCGGTTTGAACCGGTTTCAGCTGGTTTGATGCGGTTCCATCCGGTTTGATCCGGTCTGAACCGGTTTCATCCGGTCTGATCCGGTTTCATCCGGTTCCATCCGGTTTGATCCGGTTTCAGCCGGTTTCAACCGGTTTCAGCTGGTTTGATCCGGTTCCATCCGGTTTGATCCGGTCTGAACCGGTTTGATCCAGTTTGAACCAGTTTGAGCCAGTTTCATCCGGTTCCATCCGGTTTGATCCGGTCTGAACCGGTTTCATCCGGTCTGATCCGGTTTGAGCCGGTTTGATCCGGTTTCAGCCGGTTTCAACCGGTTTTAGCCGGTTTGATCCGGTTCCATCCGGTTTGATCCGGTCTGAACCGGTTTCATCCGGTCTGATCCGGTTTGAACTGGTTTGAGCTGGTTTGATTCGGTTTCAGCCGGTTTGTACCGGTTTCAGCTGGTTTGATCCGGTTCCAGCCGGTTTGATGTGGTCTGAACCGGTTTCATCCGGTCTGATCCGGTTTGAGCCGGTTTGATCCGCTTTCAGCCGGTTTGAACCGGTTTCAGCTGGTTCGATCCGGTTCCATCCGGTTTGATCCAGTCTGAACCGGTTTCATCCGGTTTGAACCGGTTCGAACCGGTTTCATCCGGTTCCATCCGGTTTGATCCGGTCTGAACCGGTTTCACCCGGTCTGATCCGGTTTCATCCGATTCCATCCGGTTTGATCCGGTTTCAGCCGGTTTCAACCGGTTTCAGCTGGTTTGATCCGGTTCCATCCGGTTTGATCCGGTCCAAGCCGTTTTCATTGGTCTGAACCGGATTGATCCGGTTTGAACCGGTTTCAGCCGGTTTCAACCGGTTTCAGCTGGTTTGATCCGGTTCCATCCGGTTTGATCCGGTTTCAGCCGGTTTCAGCTGGTTTGATCCGGTTCCATCCGGTTTGATCCGGTTTCAGCCGGTTTGATCCGGTTTGATCCGGTCTGAACCGGTTTCATCCGGTCTGATCCTGTTTGAACCGGTTTGAGCCGGTTTGATCCGGTTTCAGCCGGTTATAACCGGTTTCAGCTGGTTTGATCCGGTTCCATCCGGTTTCATCCGGTCTGAACCGGTTTGATCCGGTGTGAACCGGTTTGAGCCGGTTTGATCCGGTTTCAGCCGGTTTCAACCGGTTTCAGCTGGTTTGATCCGGTTCCATCCGGTTTGATCCGGTCTGAACCGGTTTGATCCGGTTTGAACCAGTTTGAGCCAGTTTCATCCGGTTCCATCCGGTTTGATCCGGTCTGAACCGGTTTGATCCGGTTTGAACCAGTTTGAGCCGGTTTGATCCGGTTCCATCCGGTTTGATCCGATCTGAACCGGTTTCATCCGGTCTGATCCGGTTTGAACCGGTTTGAGCTGGTTTGATACGGTTTCAGCCGGTTTGTACCGGTTTCAGCTGGTTTGATCCGGTTCCAGCCGGTTTGATCCGGTCTGAACCGGTTTGATCCGGTTTGATCCAGTTTGAGCCAGTTTCATCCGGTTCCATCCGGTTTGATCCGGTCTGAACCGGTTTGATCCGGTTTGAACCAGTTTGAGCCGGTTTGATCCGGTTCCATCCGGTTGGATCCGGTCTGAACCGGTTTCATCCGGTCTGATCCGGTTTGAACCGGTTTGAGCTGGTTTGATCCGGTTTCAGCCGGTTTGTACCGGTTTCAGCTGGTTTGATCCGGTTCCAGCCGGTTTGATCCGGTCTGAACCGGTTTCATCCGGTCTGATCCGGTTTGAGCCGGTTTGATCCGGTTTCAGCCGGTTTGAACCGGTTTCAGCTGGTTTGATGCGGTTCCATCCGGTTTGATCCGGTCTGAACCGGTTTCATCCGGTTTGAACCGGTTCGAACCGGTTTGATCCGGTTCCATCCGGTTTGATCCGGTCTGAACCGGTTTCATCCGGTCTGATCCGGTTTCATCCGGTTCCATCCGGTTTGATCCGGTTTCAGCCGGTTTCAACCGGTTTCAGCTTGTTTGATCCGGTTCCATCCGGTTTGATCCGGTCTGAACCGGTTTGATCCGGTTTGAGCCGGTTTGATCCGGTTTCAGCCGGTTTCAACCGTTTTGAGCTGGTTTGATCCGGTTTCATCCGGTTTGATCCGGTCTGAACCGGTTTCATCTGGTCTGAACCAGTTTGAGCCAGTTTGATCCAGTTTCAACCGGTTTGAACCGGTTTCAGCTGGTTTGATCCGGTTCCATCCGGTTTGATCCGGTCTGAACCGGTTTGATCCAGTTTGAACCAGTTTGAGCCAGTTTCATCCGGTTCCATCCGGTTTGATACGGTCTGAACCGGTTTCATCCGGTCTGATCAGGTTAGAACCGGTTTGAGCCGGTTTGATCCGGTTTCATCCGGTTTGAACCGGTTTCAGCTGGTTTGATCCGGTTACATCCGGTTTGATCCGGTCTGAACCGGTTTGATCCGGTTTGAACCAGTTTGATCCGGTTCCATCCGGTTTCAACCGGTTTCTTCCGGTCTGATCCGGTTTGAACCGGTTTGAGCCAGTTTGATCCGGTTTCATCCGGTTTGAACCGGTTTCAGCTGGTTTGATCCGGTTCCATCCGGTTTGATCCGGTCTGAACCGGTTTCATCCGGTCTGATCCGGTTTCATCCGGTTCCATCCGGTTTGATCCTGTTTCAGCCGGTTTCAACCGGTTTCAGCTGGTTTGATCCGGTTCCATCCGGTTTGATCCGGTCTGAACCGGTTTCATCCGGTCTGATCCGGTTTGAGCTGGTTTGATCTGGTTTCAGCCGGTTTCAACCGGTTTCAGCTGGTTTGATCCGGTTCCACCCGGTTTGAACCGGTCTGAAGCGGTTTGATCCGGTTTGAACCAGTTTGAGCCAGTTTCATCCGGTTCCATCCGGTTTGATCCGGTCTGAACCGGTTCCATCCGGTCTGATCCGGTTTCATCCGGTTCCATCCGGTTTGATCCGGTTTCAGCCGGTTTCAACCGGTTTCCGCTGGTTTGATCCGGGTCCATCCGGTTTGGTCCGGTCTGAACCGGTTTCATCCGGTCTGATCCGGTTTGAACCGGTTTGAGCCGGTTTGATCCGGTTTCAGCCGGTTTCAACCGGTTTCAGCTGGTTTGATCCGGTTCCATCCGGTTTGATCCGGTCTGAACCGGTTCGATCCGGTCTGAACCGGTTTCATCCGGTCTGATCCGGTTTGAGCTGGTTTGTTCTGGTTTCAGCCGGTTTGAACCGGTTTCAGCTGGTTTGATCCGGTTCCACCCGGTTTGATTCGGTCTGAAGCGGTTTGATCCGGTTTGAACCAGTTTGAGCCAGTTTCATCCGGTTCCATCCGGTTTGATCCTGTCTGAACCGGTTTCATCCGGTCTGATCCGGTTTGAACCGGTTTGATCCGGTTTGATCCGGTTTCAGCCGGTTTCAACCGGTTTCAGCTGGTTTGATCCTGTTGCATCCGGTTTGATCCGGTCTGAACCGGTTTCATCCGGTCTGATCCGGTTTGAACCGGTTTGAGCCGGTTTGATTCGGTTTCAGCCGGTTTCAACCGGTTCCATCCGGTTTGATCCGGTTTCAGCCGGTTTGAACCGGTTTCAGCTGGTTTGATCCGGTTCCATCCGGTTTGAGAACCGGTTTCATCCGGTTTGAACCGGTTTGAGCCGGTTTGATCCGGTTTCAGCCGGTTTGAACCGGTTTCAGCCCGTTTGATCCGGTTCCATCCGGTTTGATCCGGTCTGAACCAGTTTGATCCGGTTTGAACCAGTTTGAGCCAGTTTCATCCGGTTCCATCCGGTTTGATCCGGTCTGAACCGGTTTCATCCGGTCTGATCCGGTATAAGCCGGTTTGATCCGGTTTCAGCCCGTTTCAACCGGTTTCAGCTGGTTTGATCCGGTTCCATCCGGTTTGATCCGGTCTGATCCTGTTTGATCCAGTTTGAGCCAGGTTCATCCGGTTCCATCCGGTTTGATCCGGTCTGAACCGGTTTCATCCGGTCTGATCCGGTTTGAATCGGTTTGAGCCGGTTTGATCCGGTTTCAGCCGGTTTCAACAGGTTTCAGCTGGTTTGATCCGGTTCCATCCGGTTTGATCCGGTCTGAACCGGTTTGATCCAGTTTGAACCAGTTTGAGCCAGTTTCATCCGGTTCCATCCGGTTTGATCAGGTCTGAACCGGTTTCATCCGGTCTGATCCGGTTTGAGCCAGTTTGATCCAGTTTCAGCCGTTTTGAACCGGTTTCAGCTGGTTTGATCCGGTTTCAGCCGGTTTCAACCGGTTTCAGGTGGTTAGATCCGGTTCCATCCGGTTTGATCCGGTCTGAACCGGTCTGATCCGGTTTGATCCGGTTTCAGCCGGTTTGAACCGGTTTCAGCTGGTTTGATCCGGTTCCATCCGGTTTGATCCGGTCTGAACCGGTTTGATCCAGTTTGAACCGGTTTGAGCCAGTTTCATCCGGTTCCATCCGGTTTGATCCGGTCTGAACCGGTTTCATCCGGTCTGATCCGGTTTGATCCGGTTTCAGCCGGTTTGAACCGGTTTCAGCTGGTTTGATCCGGTTCCATCCGGTTTGATCCGGTCTGAACCGGTTTGATCCGGTTTGAACCAGTTTGAGCCAGTTTCATCCGGTTCCATTCGGTTTGACCCGGTCTGAACCGGTTTGATCCAGTTTGAACCAGTTTGAGCCAGTTTCATCCGGTTCCATCCGGTTTGATCCGGTCTGAACCGGTTTGAGCCGGTTTGATCCAGTTTCAGCCGGTTTGAACCGGTTTCAGCTGGTTTGATCCAGTTCCATCCGGTTTGACCCGGTCTGAACCGGTTTGATCCAGTTTGAACCAGTTTGAGCCAGTTTCATCCGGTTCCATCCGGTTTGATCCGGTCTGAACCGGTTTCATCCGGTCTGATCCGGTTTGATCCGGTTTCAGCCGGTTTCAACCGGTTTCAGCTGGTTTGATCCTGTTCCATCCGGTTTGATCCGGTCTGAACCGGTTTCATCCGGTCTGATCCGGTTTGAACCGGTTTGAGCCGGTTTGATCCGGTTTCAGCCGGTTTCAACCGGTTCCATCCGGTTTGATCCGGTTTCAGCCGGTTTGAACCGGTTTCAGCTGGTTTGATCCGGTTCCATCCGGTTTGATCCGGTCTGAACCGGTTTGATCCAGTTTGAACCGGTTTGAGCCAGTTTGATCCGGTTCCATCCGGTTTGACCCGGTCTGAACCGGTTTGATCCAGTTTGAACCGGTTTGAGCCAGTTTCATCCAGTTCCATCCGGTTCGATCCGGTCTGAACCGGTTTCATCCGGTCTGATCCGGTTTGATCCAGTTTCAGCCGGTTTGAACCGGTTTCAGCTGGTTTGATCCGGTTCCATGTGGTTTGATCCGTTCTGAACCGGTTCGATCCGGTTTGAACCGGTTTGAGCCGGTTTGATCCGGTTTCAGCCGGTTTGAACCGGTTTCAGCTGGTTTGATCCGCTTCCATCCGGTTTGATCCGGTCTGAACCGGTTTCATCCGGTCTGATCCGGTTTGAACCGGTTTGAGCCGGTTTGATCCGGTTTCAGCCGGTTTGAACCGGTTTCAGCTGGTTTGATCCGCTTCCATCCGGTTTGATCCGGTCTGAACCGTTTTGATCCGGTTTGAACCAGTTTGAGCCAGTTTCATCAGGTTCCATCCGGTTTGATCACGTCTGAACCGGTTCGATCCAGTTTGAACCGGTTTGAGCCGGTTTGATCCGGTTTCAGCCGGTTTGAACCGGTTTCAGCTGGTTTGATCCGGTTCCATCCGGTTTGACCCGGTCTGAACCGGTTTGATCCAGTTTGAACCGGTTTGAGCCAGTTTCATCCGGTTACATCCGGTTTGATCCGGTCTGAACCGGTTTGATCCGGTTTGATCCGGTTCCATCCGGTTTCAACCGGTTTCTTCCGGTCTGATCCGGTTTGAACCGGTTTGAGCCAGTTTGATCCGGTTTCAGCCGGTTTGAACCGGTTTCAGCTGGTTTGATCCGGTTCCATCCGGTTTGATCCGGTCTGAACCGGTTTCATCCGGTCTGATTCGGTTTGAACCGGTTTGAGCCGGTTTGATCCGGTTTCAGCCGGTTTGAACCGGTTTCAGCTGGTTTGATGCGGTTCCATCCGGTTTGATCCGGTCTGAACCGGTTTCATCCGGTCTGATCCGGTTTCATCCGGTTCCATCCGGTTTGATCCGGTTTCAGCCGGTTTCAACCGGTTTCAGCTGGTTTGATCCGGTTCCATCCGGTTTGATCCGGTCTGAACCGGTTTGATCCAGTTTGAACCAGTTTGAGCCAGTTTCATCCGGTTCCATCCGGTTTGATCCGGTCTGAACCGGTTTCATCCGGTCTGATCCGGTTTGAGCCGGTTTGATCCGGTTTCAGCCGGTTTCAACCGGTTTTAGCCGGTTTGATCCGGTTCCATCCGGTTTGATCCGGTCTGAACCGGTTTCATCCGGTCTGATCCGGTTTGAACTGGTTTGAGCTGGTTTGATTCGGTTTCAGCCGGTTTGTACCGGTTTCAGCTGGTTTGATCCGGTTCCAGCCGGTTTGATGTGGTCTGAACCGGTTTCATCCGGTCTGATCCGGTTTGAGCCGGTTTGATCCGCTTTCAGCCGGTTTGAACCGGTTTCAGCTGGTTCGATCCGGTTCCATCCGGTTTGATCCGGTCTGAACCGGTTTCATCCGGTTTGAACCGGTTCGAACCGGTTTCATCCGGTTCCATCCGGTTTGATCCGGTCTGAACCGGTTTCATCCGGTCTGATCCGGTTTCATCCGATTCCATCCGGTTTGATCCGGTTTCAGCCGGTTTCAACCGGTTTCAGCTGGTTTGATCCGGTTCCATCCGGTTTGATCCGGTCCAAGCCGTTTTCATTGGTCTGAACCGGATTGATCCGGTTTGAACCGGTTTCAGCCGGTTTCAACCGGTTTCAGCTGGTTTGATCCGGTTCCATCCGGTTTGATCCGGTTTCAGCCGGTTTCAGCTGGTTTGATCCGGTTCCATCCGGTTTGATCCGGTTTCAGCCGGTTTGATCCGGTTTGATCCGGTCTGAACCGGTTTCATCCGGTCTGATCCTGTTTGAACCGGTTTGAGCCGGTTTGATCCGGTTTCAGCCGGTTATAACCGGTTTCAGCTGGTTTGATCCGGTTCCATCCGGTTTGATCCGGTCTGAACCGGTTTGATCCGGTGTGAACCGGTTTGAGCCGGTTTGATCCGGTTTCAGCCGGTTTCAACCGGTTTCAGCTGGTTTGATCCGGTTCCATCCGGTTTGATCCGGTCTGAACCGGTTTGATCCGGTTTGAACCAGTTTGAGCCAGTTTCATCCGGTTCCATCCGGTTTGATCCGGTCTGAACCGGTTTGATCCGGTTTGAACCAGTTTGAGCCGGTTTGATCCGGTTCCATCCGGTTTGATCCGGTCTGAACCGGTTTCATCCGGTCTGATCCGGTTTGAACCGGTTTGAGCTGGTTTGATACGGTTTCAGCCGGTTTGTACCGGTTTCAGCTGGTTTGATCCGGCTCCAGCCGGTTTGATCCGGTCTGAACCGGTTTGATCCGGTTTGATCCAGTTTGAGCCAGTTTCATCCGGTTCCATCCGGTTTGATCCGGTCTGAACCGGTTTGATCCGGTTTGAACCAGTTTGAGCCGGTTTGATCCGGTTCCATCCGGTTGGATCCGGTCTGAACCGGTTTCATCCGGTCTGATCCGGTTTGAACCGGTTTGAGCTGGTTTGATCCGGTTTCAGCCGGTTTGTACCGGTTTCAGCTGGTTTGATCCGGTTCCAGCCGGTTTGATCCGGTCTGAACCGGTTTCATCCGGTCTGATCCGGTTTGAGCCGGTTTGATCCGGTTTCAGCCGGTTTGAACCGGTTTCAGCTGGTTTGATGCGGTTCCATCCGGTTTGATCCGGTCTGAACCGGTTTCATCCGGTTTGAACCGGTTCGAACCGGTTTGATCCGGTTCCATCCGGTTTGATCCGGTCTGAACCGGTTTCATCCGGTCTGATCCGGTTTCATCCGGTTCCATCCGGTTTGATCCGGTTTCAGCCGGTTTCAACCGGTTTCAGCTTGTTTGATCCGGTTCCATCCGGTTTGATCCGGTCTGAACCGGTTTGATCCAGTTTGAACCAGTTTGAGCCAGTTTCATCCGGTTCCATCCGGTTTGATCCGGTCTGAACTGGTTTCATCCGGTCTGATCCGGTTTGAGCCGGTTTGATCCGGTTTCAGCCGGTTTCAACCGTTTTGAGCTGGTTTGATCCGGTTTCATCCGGTTTGATCCGGTCTGAACCGGTTTCATCTGGTCTGAACCAGTTTGAGCCAGTTTGATCCAGTTTCAACCGGTTTGAACCGGTTTCAGCTGGTTTGATCCGGTTCCATCCGGTTTGATCCGGTCTGAACCGGTTTGATCCAGTTTGAACCAGTTTGAGCCAGTTTCATCCGGTTCCATCCGGTTTGATACGGTCTGAACCGGTTTCATCCGGTCTGATCAGGTTAGAACCGGTTTGAGCCGGTTTGATCCGGTTTCATCCGGTTTGAACCGGTTTCAGCTGGTTTGATCCGGTTACATCCGGTTTGATCCGGTCTGAACCGGTTTGATCCGGTTTGAACCAGTTTGATCCGGTTCCATCCGGTTTCAACCGGTTTCTTCCGGTCTGATCCGGTTTGAACCGGTTTGAGCCAGTTTGATCCGGTTTCATCCGGTTTGAACCGGTTTCAGCTGGTTTGATCCGGTTCCATCCGGTTTGATCCGGTCTGAACCGGTTTCATCCGGTCTGATCCGGTTTCATCCGGTTCCATCCGGTTTGATCCTGTTTCAGCCGGTTTCAACCGGTTTCAGCTGGTTTGATCCGGTTCCATCCGGTTTGATCCGGTCTGAACCGGTTTCATCCGGTCTGATCCGGTTTGAGCTGGTTTGATCTGGTTTCAGCCGGTTTCAACCGGTTTCAGCTGGTTTGATCCGGTTCCACCCGGTTTGAACCGGTCTGAAGCGGTTTGATCCGGTTTGAACCAGTTTGAGCCAGTTTCATCCGGTTCCATCCGGTTTGATCCGGTCTGAACCGGTTCCATCCGGTCTGATCCGGTTTCATCCGGTTCCATCCGGTTTGATCCGGTTTCAGCCGGTTTCAACCGGTTTCCGCTGGTTTGATCCGGGTCCATCCGGTTTGGTCCGGTCTGAACCGGTTTCATCCGGTCTGATCCGGTTTGAACCGGTTTGAGCCGGTTTGATCCGGTTTCAGCCGGTTTCAACCGGTTTCAGCTGGTTTGATCCGGTTCCATCCGGTTTGATCCGGTCTGAACCGGTTCGATCCGGTCTGAACCGGTTTCATCCGGTCTGATCCGGTTTGAGCTGGTTTGTTCTGGTTTCAGCCGGTTTGAACCGGTTTCAGCTGGTTTGATCCGGTTCCACCCGGTTTGATTCGGTCTGAAGCGGTTTGATCCGGTTTGAACCAGTTTGAGCCAGTTTCATCCGGTTCCATCCGGTTTGATCCTGTCTGAACCGGTTTCATCCGGTCTGATCCGGTTTGAACCGGTTTGATCCGGTTTGATCCGGTTTCAGCCGGTTTCAACCGGTTTCAGCTGGTTTGATCCTGTTGCATCCGGTTTGATCCGGTCTGAACCGGTTTCATCCGGTCTGATCCGGTTTGAACCGGTTTGAGCCGGTTTGATTCGGTTTCAGCCGGTTTCAACCGGTTCCATCCGGTTTGATCCGGTTTCAGCCGGTTTGAACCGGTTTCAGCTGGTTTGATCCGGTTCCATCCGGTTTGAGAACCGGTTTCATCCGGTCTGATCCGGTTTGAGCCGGTTTGATCCGGTTTCAGCCGGTTTGAACCGGTTTCAGCCCGTTTGATCCGGTTCCATCCGGTTTGATCCGGTCTGAACCAGTTTGATCCGGTTTGAACCAGTTTGAGCCAGTTTCATCCGGTTCCATCCGGTTTGATCCGGTCTGAACCGGTTTCATCCGGTCTGATCCGGTATAAGCCGGTTTGATCCGGTTTCAGCCCGTTTCAACCGGTTTCAGCTGGTTTGATCCGGTTCCATCCGGTTTGATCCGGTCTGATCCTGTTTGATCCAGTTTGAGCCAGGTTCATCCGGTTCCATCCGGTTTGATCCGGTCTGAACCGGTTTCATCCGGTCTGATCCGGTTTGAATCGGTTTGAGCCGGTTTGATCCGGTTTCAGCCGGTTTCAACAGGTTTCAGCTGGTTTGATCCGGTTCCATCCGGTTTGATCCGGTCTGAACCGGTTTGATCCAGTTTGAACCAGTTTGAGCCAGTTTCATCCGGTTCCATCCGGTTTGATCCGGTCTGAACCGGTTTCATCCGGTCTGATCCGGTTTGAGCCAGTTTGATCCAGTTTCAGCCGTTTTGAGCCGGTTTCAGCTGGTTTGATCCGGTTTCAGCCGGTTTCAACCGGTTTCAGGTGGTTAGATCCGGTTCCATCCGGTTTGATCCGGTCTGAACCGGTCTGATCCGGTTTGATCCGGTTTCAGCCGGTTTGAACCGGTTTCAGCTGGTTTGATCCGGTTCCATCCGGTTTGATCCGGTCTGAACCGGTTTGATCCAGTTTGAACCGGTTTGAGCCAGTTTCATCCGGTTCCTTCCGGTTTGATCCGGTCTGAACCGGTTTCATCCGGTCTGATCCGGTTTGATCCGGTTTCAGCCGGTTTGAACCGGTTTCAGCTGGTTTGATCCGGTTCCATCCGGTTTGATCCGGTCTGAACCGGTTTGATCCGGTTTGAACCAGTTTGAGCCAGTTTCATCCGGTTCCATTCGGTTTGACCCGGTCTGAACCGGTTTGATCCAGTTTGAACCAGTTTGAGCCAGTTTCATCCGGTTCCATCCGGTTTGATCCGGTCTGAACCGGTTTGAGCCGGTTTGATCCAGTTTCAGCCGGTTTGAACCGGTTTCAGCTGGTTTGATCCAGTTCCATCCGGTTTGACCCGGTCTGAACCGGTTGGATCCAGTTTGAACCAGTTTGAGCCAGTTTCATCCGGTTCCATCCGGTTTGATCCGGTCTGAACCGGTTTCATCCGGTCTGATCCGGTTTGATCCGGTTTCAGCCGGTTTCAACCGGTTTCAGCTGGTTTGATCCTGTTCCATCCGGTTTGATCCGGTCTGAACCGGTTTCATCCGGTCTGATCCGGTTTGAACCGGTTTGAGCCGGTTTGATCCGGTTTCAGCCGGTTTCAACCGGTTCCATCCAGTTTGATCCGGTTTCAGCCGGTTTGAACCGGTTTCAGCTGGTTTGATCCGGTTCCATCCGGTTTGATCCGGTCTGAACCGGTTTGATCCAGTTTGAACCGGTTTGAGCCAGTTTGATCCGGTTCCATCCGGTTTGACCCGGTCTGAACCGGTTTGATCCAGTTTGAACCGGTTTGAGCCAGTTTCATCCAGTTCGATCCGGTCTGAACCGGTTTCATCCGGTCTGATCCGGTTTGATCCGGTTTCAGCCGGTTTGAACCGGTTTCAGCTGGTTTGATCCGGTTCCATCTGGTTCGATCCGTTCTGAACCGGTTCGATCCGGTTTGAACCGGTTTGAGCCGGTTTGATCCGGTTTCAGCCGGTTTGAACCGGTTTCAGCTGGTTTCATCCGCTTCCATCCGGTTTGATCCGGTCTGAACCGGTTTCATCCGGTCTGATCCGGTTTGAACCGGTTTGAGCCGGTTTGATCCGGTTTCAGCCGGTTTGAACCGGTTTCAGCTGGTTTGATCCGCTTCCATCCGGTTTGATCCGGTCTGAACCGTTTCGATCCGGTTTGAACCGGTTTGAGCCGGTTTGATCCGGTTTCAGCTGGTTTGATCCGCTTCCATCCGGTTTGATCCGGTCTGAACCGTTTTGATCCGGTTTGAACCAGTTTGAGCCAGTTTTATCAGGTTCCATCCGGTTTGATCACGTCTGAACCGGTTCGATCCAGTTTGAACCGGTTTGAGCCGGTTTGATCCGGTTTCAGCCGGTTTGAACCGGTTTCAGCTGGTTTGATCCGGTTCCATCCGGTTTGACCCGGTCTGAACCGGTTTGATCCAGTTTGAACCGGTTTGAGCCAGTTTCATCCGGTTCCATCCGGTTTGATCCGGTCTGAACCGGTTTGAGCCGGTTTGATCCAGTTTCAGCCGGTTTGAACCGGTTTCAGCTGGTTTGATCCGGTCTGAACCGGTTTGATCCAGTTTGAACCAGTTTGAGCCAGTTTCATCCGGTTCCATCCGGTTTGATCCGCTCTGAACCGGTTTCAGGCGGTTTGATCCAGTTCAAGCCGGTTTGAACCGGTTTCAGCTGGTTTGATCCGGTTCCATCCAGTTTGACCTGGTCTGAACCGGTTTGATCCAGTTTGAACCGGTTTGAGCCAGTTTCATCCGGTTCCATCCCGTTTGATCCGGTCTGAACCGGTTTCATCGGGTCTGATCCGGTTTGATCCGGTTTCAGACGGTTTGAACCGGTTTCAGGTGGTTTGATCCGGTTCCATCCGGTTTGACCCGGTCTGAACCGGTTTGATCCAGTTTGAACCGGTTTGAGCCAGTTTCATCCGGTTCCATCCGGTTTGATCCGGTCTGAACCGGTTTCATCTGGTCTGATCCGGTTTGATCCGGTTTCAGCCGGTTTGAACCGGTTTCAGCTGGTTTGCTCCGGTTCCATCCGGTTTGATCCGGTCTGAACCGGTTCGATCCAGTTTTAACCGGTTTGAGCCGGTTTGATCCGGTCTGAACCGGTTTGATCCAGTTTGAACCGGTTTGAGCCGGTTTGATCCGCTTTCAGCCGGTTTGAACCGGTTTCAGCTGGTTTGATCCGGTTCCATCCGGTTTGATCCGTTCTGAACCGCTTTCATCCGGTCTGATCTGGTTTGAACCGGTTTGAGCCGGTTTCACCCGGTTTCAGCCGGTTTCAACCGGTTTCAGCTGGTTTGATCCGGTCTGAACCGGTTTGATCCAGTTTGAACCAGTTTGAGCCAGTTTCATCCGGTTCCATCCGGTTTGATCCGGTCTGAACCGGTTTGAGCCGGTTTGATCCGGTTTCAGCCGGTTTGAACCGGTTTCAGCTGGTTTGATCCGCTTCCATCCGGTTTGATCCTGTCTGAACCGGTTCGATCCGGTTTGAACCGGTTTGAGCCGGTTTGATCCGGTTTCAGCCGGTTTGAACCGGTTTCAGCTGGTTTGATCCGGTTCCATCCGGTTTGATCCGGTCTGAACCGGTTTGATCCGGTTTGAACCAGTTTGAGCCAGTTTCATCCGGTTCCATCCGGTTTGATCCGGTCTGAACCGGTTTGAGCCGGTTTGATCGGGTTTCAGCCGGTTTCAACCGGTTTCAGCTGGTTTGATCCTGTTCCATCCGGTTTGATCCGGTCTGAACCGGTTTCATCCGGTCTGATCCGGTTTGAACCGGTTTGAGCCGGTTTGATCCGGTTTCAGCCGGTTTCAACCGGTTCCATCCGGTTTGATCCGGTTTCAGCCGGTTTGAACCGGTTTCAGCTGGTTTGATCCGGTTCCATCTGGTTTGATCCGGTCTGAACCGGTTCGATCCGGTTTGAACCGGTTTGAGCCGGTTTGATCCGGTTTCAGCCGGTTTGAACCGGTTTCAGCTGGTTTGATCCGGTTCCATCCGGTTTGATCCGTTCTGAACCGGTTTCATCCGGTCTGATCTGGTTTGAACCGGTTTGAGCCGGTTTGATCCGGTTTCAGCCGGTTTCAACCGGTTTCAGCTGGTTTGATCCGGTCTGAACCGGTTTGATCCAGTTTGAACCAGTTTGAGCCAGTTTCATCCGGTTCCATCCGGTTTGATCCGGTCTGAACCGGTTTGAGCCGGTTTGATCCAGTTTAAGCCGGTTTGAAACGGTTTCAGCTGGTTTGATCCTGTTCCATCCGGTTTGACCTGGTCTGAACCGGTTTGATCCAGTTTGAACCGGTTTGAGCCAGTTTCATCCGGTTCCATCCGGTTTGACCCGGTCTGAACCGGTTTGATCCAGTTTGAACCGGTTTGAGCCAGTTTCATCCGGTTCCATCCGGTCTGAACCGGTTTCATTCGGTCTGATCCGGTTTGATCCGGTTTCAGCCGGTTTGAACCGGTTTCAGCTGGTTTGATCCGGTTCCATCCGGTTTGATCCTGTCTGAACCGGTTTGATCCGGTTTGAACCAGTTTGAGCCGGTATGATCCGGTTTCATCCGGTTTGATCCGGTTTGAACCGGTTTCAGCTGGTTTGATCCAGTTCCATCTAGTTTGATCTGGTCTGAACCGGTTTCATCGGGTCTGATCCCGTTTGACCCGGTTTGAGCCGGTTTGATCCGGACTGAACCGGTTTCACCTGGTTTCATCCGGTTCCATCCCGTTTGATCCGGTCTGAACCGGTTTCATCCGGTCTGATCCGGTTGGAACCGGTTTGAGCCGTTTGATCCGGTTCCATCCAGTTTCATCCGGTCTGAACCGGATTTATCCTGTTTGAACCAGTTTGAGCTGGTTTGATTCGGTTCCATCCGGTTTGATCCGGTCTGATCCGGTTTGAACCGGTTTGAGCTGGTTTGAACCTGTTTGAGCCGGTTTCAACCGGTTTCAGCTGGTTTGATCTGGTTCCATCCGGTTTGACCCGGCCTAACCGGTTTCATCCGGTCTGAACCGGATTGATCCGGTTTCAACCAGTTTGAGCCGGTTTGATCTGGTTCCATCCGGTTTGATCCGGTCTGAACCGGTTTCTTCCGTTCTGATCCGGTTTCATCCAGTCAAAACAGGTTTGATCCGGTCAAAACCATTTGAAACCGGTCCATCCAGTTTGATCCGTTCTGATCTGATCTGGTTTGTTCCGGTCAAAACCGGTTTGAACCTGTCTGATCCGGTTTCATCCTGTCTGGTCCGGTTCGATCCGGTTTGATCCAGTCTGATCCGGTCAAAATCGGTTTGATCCGGTCAAAACCGGATCCATCCGGTCTGATCTGGTTTGTTCTGGTCAAAACTGGTTCGACACAGCCGCCACCACCTGCCCGCCGCCCTGGCTTCTGGGAGCCCCATCGCCGGGGGTGCAGGCACCCCCCAAGATCGGGCTCCCAGCCGCCTACCCCGGCCCGGCCCCCTGGCTTCTGGGAGCCCCATCGCCTAGGCACCCCGCGCGATCGGGCTCCCAGCCGCCACCACCGGCCAGCCCCCCTGGCTTCTGGGAGCCCCATCCTCAGGGGTGCAGGCACCCCCCTTGATCGGGCTCCCAGCTGCCACCCCCGTCCCGCCCCTCTGGCTTCTGGGAGCCTTGTGGACTCACAGCCTCTTTCTGATATTGTGAGTAATATCATCTCCCCATCTGAAAATTTTCATCTCCTTCTCAGACGATTGTACACCCCCAGTGTGCACATACTCAGAGGGAGTAACCCCCTCTGTATTAGGAGTCATATCAGCCTTTTCCTCCCTGAATATTCAGAACAGTATCCCAGGGTTGTTTCTACTTCCAGTGGTACTGATTGTCATATCCTCCTCTCCCAAGCAGAAGTTCGAAACACTATTACGGGGGGTGTACACCGTCTGTGATATAGAAATTAACATCGTCCTCTCCCCGGTGGATATCAGGAACAAGTCTATTAATCATTAATATTAGTAATTATATTAATATTAATAATAATTATTGATATTAATGATCACAATAAAGAGAGTAAACATTAATACTGGTTTAAAATGTTAATGATTTGTAACAATAATTATTAGTAATATCACTATTAATAATAATATAACGATATTAGCAATTAATGTGACTTAAATGAATACCCAGTGATGCTGGGAATCAAATAATAATTAGTTTTAGGAACTAATAATATTATTTGATGACATTAATATTAATAATTAATTGAAAGCAGGCATAATCATCTATTGAAAATCATTATCCATAATTAATAATGGTATCTTATGAATTTTTAGTATCATTGATAATTATTAAAATCGATCATTGATGATTAATAATCATATTATTATTCCTCATTCCACAGGAAATGTAAACCTACTTGTGATGCTGTTCTTAATATCCAGGGACGGAAAGCAGGATTTTAGTTTTTTTTTTTTTTTTTTTGAGATGGAGTCTCGCTCTGTCGGCCAGGCTGGAGTGCAGTGGCCGGATCTCAGCTCACTGCAAGCTCCGCCTCCCGGGTTCACGCCATTGTCCTGCCTCAGCAGCCTCCCGAGTAGCTGGGACTACAGGCGCCCGCCACCTCGCCCGGCTATTTTTTTGTATTTTTTAGTAAAGACGGGGTTTCCCCATATTAGCCAGGATGGTCTCGATCTCCTGACCTCGTGATCCGCCCGTCTCGGCCTCCCAAAGTGCTGGGATTACAGGCTTGAGCCACCGTGCCCGGCCGGATTTTAGTTTTAATATCACAGTAGGTGTACGCTCACCACGTGATGCTGATTCGAATATAAAGCGGGGTAGAGTATCACATGACTCCAAACATAGCAATGAATGGATAGCTACCCGGTAATATTGCTCCTAATATTCCCGGAAGAAGCCTATGCTATTAGTCCGAATATGGCACTGAGGGTACAGCTCTTCTGAGATAGTGTTCCTAGTATGCGGAGGGGTAGAGGATGATAATAATTCGCAGGCTGTGTGCTCCCGCCCAGTGATATTGTAATTACTATCCTGGGAGGGAGAGGATGATATTGCACTCTGTACAGCAGGAGGCGTACACCCAGTCTGGGATATTGTTCCTAATATCCATGGAGGGGACAGGCTGATATTACTCGCAATGTGGCACAGGGTGGACATTCACCCTGTTTCATCCTTCTCAATATTCCAAGGCCGAGAGACTGATATTAATCTCAGTATCACAGACACTGTACAACCCCTTGTGATACTCTTCCAAATATCCAGATCAGGTTCCCAGCAGCCACCCCCAGCCCGCCCCCCCGGCTTCTGGGAGCCCCATTGCCAGGGGTGCAGGTATCCCCCGCGATCGGGCTCCCAGCCGCCACCCCCGGCCCGCCCCCCTGGCTTCTGGGAGCCCCGTCGCTGGGGATGCAGGCACCCCCCGCGATCGGGCTCCCAGCTGCCACCCCCGGCCCGCACTCCTGGCTTCTGGGAGCCCCATCGCTGGGGGTGAATGTCCCCTTTGTCCTTATCACCATGTAGCTAGCAATATTGTGACATTTTTACTGCAGAGTGAATGATGACTGGGGCATCTTAAGAGGAGTTGTAGGGTGTTTCTTT
This sequence comes from Macaca nemestrina, assembly GCF_043159975.1. NCBI lineage: Eukaryota > Metazoa > Chordata > Mammalia > Primates > Cercopithecidae > Macaca > Macaca nemestrina. Next base: position 36,140 of record NC_092146.1, read on the forward strand.
CTGCATAGGTACCTCTTCTCCCTCCTACCCGCAATTGACAAGTGCCCATCCACTCCAGCATTAGAGATGCTACTAATATGTGAATTTTTGGTGGTCCCTCCAGGTGAGCCTTCCCAGACTTTCCCTTTTCCAGGAGCTCAACCTCCTGTTCATGTCTAGCTGTCTATCTACTCTAACAGAGCCCACTATCCTGTGTCTTTCCCAAAAATAGTGAGGGAACAATGAATTGGAAACCATAGCAAATGATATACATGTAGATGAAAACTTTACAACTTACACAAATAATCACTCAAAATCATCCTTACACTAAAAATGCAAGACTATACAATTTCTAGAAGAAACTATAGAAGAAAAGCTATGTGCCTTTGGGTTTGGTAATGAATTTTAACAAATGGCAAAAAAGGTTGATATACCCAGAAGAAATGACAATGTGAATTTCTTAATATTTATAAATATTTAAAGTTTATACTCTGGAAAATACCTTGTGAAGGGAACAAAAAGACATGTCACATATTGAAAGAAAATATTTGCAAAATACAGATCTGAGAAAGACTTTGTATTCAAAATACATACAAAATTCTTAAAACTGAACAATAAGTTAAACAGCCCAATTAAAAATGCACACAGATCTGAACGAACACCTCACCAAAGATGATCTACAGAAGGCAAGTAAACATACCAAAAGATGCTCAACATAGTACATAACTGAAAACCACAATGAGATAGCACAGCTGGTCTATACCTCTTACAACTGCTAAACTCTTTAAAAAATGACAAATTGCTGGAGGAAAAACAAGAACTCTTTTCATTGCTGGTGGGACACTGTGTATAAGACCAAAATATGCCACCCTAAAATATAATGGCAGGAAACCAGAATATGCCACCCAAAAATATGTCCCTTTGGCTTAAGAATTATTCCAAGCTGATTATTTTGAAAAAAAAAAAAAAGCCAACAAAGGAAGTTCTGAAAACAGAGTAGAAGTTACCCTTGTGTAAGGAAAATTTACATCTATAAAGGAAATCCCCATTTAAGAGCTACCTCTCTCTCTCAGCACCAAGAAGAGAAAGGTAACTAAATCACTAAAGAGTCTTATCAATAAGGTATACATGTTTTTAAAACTTTTCTGTTTTTCTCATTTTAATCTGTTGTTTGTTACAGAGGGTCCTATCTAAGAATTCCAAAAACACAGAAAATTATTTGTCCTCCCCTATTACAAGTTGGGCAGTTTTTTCCAAAGCTAAACAACTCTCACCTTACAATCCAAAAATCACATTCCTAAGTATTTTGACAACTACTTTGATGTTATTTCTAAATAAAAGCTACCATGCAGTTATTTACAGAAGCTCTATTCATAATGACCAAACGAAAAAAAGAATCAGAAAATCTTATAGTAGATGACTGTGTGGGAATCCACTCAGACATCAAGAGTTCTTATAAAGATTATTTAAACGAAAACATTTGAGATACTGAAGATAAAGGAAGAAATCTTACCAGAACTTACTTTATCCAATTAAAGCAGAGCTCCCAGAAAAATACAGCTGCCATTAACTCCATCCAAGGAGTTTCTTGCAAATTCAGCTGCCATGAAGACAGTGTACTCTTTCCCATTAGCATTGGTAAATGAAAATGAAATCCTAAGCTCTCAACTGACTGAACAGACCAACTCTTGGCTGACGGAACCCCAGAGTAACTTTCAAAACTGAGTTCTCAGCTTGTCCAGGATGGGATGATGGGGGTCAGATACACCGCGTTATTCCCCCTCGTTTGCTAACCATGATGAGGCTTTCTTCCCTAAGGATTAAACAGAAACCAGCCCTTTCAAAGGTGCCACCACTGATATCAACCTCTCCTTTCCTGCCTAATAAGAGACCACCCATGATGGAGAGGTTCTGGCCTGTGTACAGAGGATGCACAGAGCAAGTTTTCATGTCCTCTGCTTCACCTTTTAATGTCAGAGGGCTGAAAACTCTACCCTGGGATCGTGCTAACACTGCCATCTTTTGTACATGGGACCCATGAAGAAGCAAGAAACTCAATTGCACAAGCATGCATTTCTCCTTTCATAAATATTCATGACTCCTCCTAGAGTTTATTAAATATATGTTTTTGCCAATTCCACTCAGCATAAATTACTATTTCCTTTACATCTCCCTTGAAGCATCTGTTTCTGGCTTCTGGCTGGAGGCTATGCTTCCCAGTCTGTGAGAAGGACAATCCTGCAGGCTGCAACTCTTTATAGGAAATAAATCTCTCATTGGGTGTGGTGGCTCATGCCTGTGATCCCAGCACTTTGGGAGGCCAAGGCAGGTGGATCACCTGAGGTCAGGCGTTTGAGACCAGCCTGGCCAACATGATGAAACCCTGTCTCTACTAAAAATACAAAAAATTAGTCAGGCTTGGTGGTGGGCATCTGTAATCCCAGCTAATTGGGAGGCTGAGGCAGGAGAATCGCTTGAACCCAGAAGGTGGAGGTTGCAGTGAGCCGAGATCGCACCATTGCACTCCAGCCTCGGTAACAAGAGTGAAACTCTAAAAAAAAACAAACAAACAAACAAACAAAACCATAAAAATAAGAAATGTCTCCTTTCCAAATTTATGAAATTGTCATTTTGTTAATCATTTTGGATGCTGAAGAACTTGTAATCCAATGAGTAGAAATGTTGGTAGCCCATTTATGGCTGTCAACCTGCCAATTCTGAGGAGTTTGTATGATCCTTAATCTGAAAGAATCTCATCCCATTAGGATTCTTGTCTCCTTTTCTGTTGCCTTTGCCCACTGGCTCTGCCAACAGGGGTCTTTCTTTCTCCTTGGCTATCTTTGGATAGGGGGGCTCCATCTTCTGTACCACCTTAAGGAATGCCTTTTGCATGCATGGCTAAGTCATTGAAAAGCCTACAGTTTCAGTAACATTTTGAGTGAGTACTCTGTGAAGCTGGGTTGGAATCTCAGGCGTCTCTGTCTGGAAGGTAACTCTTGGGATACAAGTTTCTTATCCTAGCTTTGGTTTTGAGGCCTCTGTGTTCTCCTCTTGGGTTGGAAGTTAATCCTGGCTTTTTGTTTCATGGTGTCTCTGTGATCTTGATCTTGCTCTTTTCATGGGAACTTTTCAGTTGACTAAATTCTCCCTTCTCAAACCTCTGCTGACTATGTGTTCCACCAATATGGAGCTAATTCTACTTCCTTTCCTGTTTGCATGACTTTACTAAGAATAAGAATTATTTAGAACTTTAATGGCTCCTTTGAGAAAATTTTTATCTTCCCAACTGCCTCCTTTTAGATCTTTCCCTTCCCATTTGAGTCTCTCAACTCCCTACAATCACTGAAACTTTAGGCACCCTGCTCCATGCCTTGGAGGCTCTCAACATGCTCAAGAATCTGCAAAAGCAAACACCTGGGGCTGAAAAATAAAACAGAAAAAAAAATTATTTCTCAGCCTTTGTAAGATTGTATGTCAAAACAAAAGAAAATCTTACATATCTCCAAAATTATTAGCGAGAAAAAAGCTTTAGCCCTCATATGAAGAAGGTAAAAACTTGTTCCATTTTCCAGAAACACAGTTATAATACAAATAAAAAATGGGGCAAAGACAAAAACCAAGTCTTCTGTATAAACTAGTAAATTTTGTATTATTGTAATCACATTAGTCAGGGTTCTCCCGAAAGGCAGAATCAATGTGATATATGTAGATAGATAGATGAGAGAAGACTCATTAGGGGAATTGGTTCACATAATTATGGAGGCTGAGAAGTTCCACGATAGCCTATCGCCAAGTTGGAGAACTAGGAAAGCGTAGCATGGCTCAGTCCAGGTCAAAAGGACTCAGAATGAGGGAAGCCAATGGTGTAACTCTCATTCTGAGGCCAAAGGCCTGAGACCCTAAAGTTCTGATGTCAAGGGCAGGAGAAGAAGGATGTTTCCATTTCAGAAGGAGATAATTCCCCTTTCCTCTTCCTTTTCGTTCTATCTGTGTTCTCAACCAATTGGATGGTGCCTGTATTCATCCATTTATACACTGCTATGAAGAAATACCCGAGTCTGAGCAATTTATAAAGAACAAAGAGGTTTAATGCGCTGACAGTTCCACATGGCTGGAGGGGCCTCACAACCATGGTGGAAGGGGAAGCAAAGACGTGCTTCTTCACATGGCAGCAACAAGGAGAAGTGCTGAGCCAAATGGGAAAAGCTCCTTATAAAAACATCAGATCATGAGAACTCACTCACTATCATGAGAACAGCATGGCAGTAACCACCACCATGATTCAATCACCTCCAACTGGGTCCCTCCCACGACATGTAGGAATTATAAGAACTACAATTCAAGATGAGATCTGAGTGGGGACACAGCAAAACCATATCTGTGCCCATCTACATTGGGTCAGGGTTATCTCAGTGTCTTCCAGAAATACCCTCACACATATGCCCAGAAATTGTGTTTTACCAGCTGTGTGTCTCTTAATCCAATCAAGTAGATGTCTAAAATTAACCATCAGAATATTTATGCCTGATTCATGGCTGAAATTTCAGGATGAAAGCTATGAAATCTCTATTTGTGTTTGTATGTCTATTAATGTGTGTTATGTATATGTGATATTTTCTTAACTCAGGTTAGCGTTGCAAAATTCATTTATAAAATTCTTTAAAAGTGTTCTATTCTAACTTGGCTTGGAAAAACATAAGCATTTATAAATAAATATTCACCAAACTCCTAGAAATATAGGAACTGGTCAAATGTTTTTTAAGTTAACACGATTTGGATAAAACTTAGTTAAATAAGGTTAATATAATATTTTTGGTGTAATAAAACAACTATGTCTTCAAAGTTACCACTATCGAATATAAAACAAACATAAATTCCTATTCTGCTTGAGTTCTACTCAAATAAGCTAATATTATACTTACTAGAAACGTAAAATCTTAAAGCTTTTAAATTTGATTCTAATTAAGTTGTCATTCTTATGAAAAACATTATTTCTTTTTTATGGTGAAAAGATATACATATATTTAGAGTTAGTCAGTTGGACTCGGTTTAGATGATCCCAATTTTGTTGCAACATCCAAAGCATCATAATCAGGAGCGAGTCGAACATATGCCTTCTTCTCTTTATCAGGTCGAATCAGGATGTTGACTGTGGCCACATCCATGTCCCAGAGCTTCTTCACAGACTGTTTAATCTGGTGCTTGCTGGCTTTAACATCCACAATGAACACAAGTACGTTGTTTTCTTCTATCTTCTTCATGGCCGACTCAGTGGTCAGTGGAAACTTGATGATAGCATAGTGGTCAAGCTTGTTTCTCCTGGGGGTGATCTTCCGAGGATATGTGGGCTGCCTCCGGAGTCGCAGTGTCTTGGGCCACCTCAAGGTGAATGACATGTGGATCTTCTTTTCTGTATGTTGCTGTGGACACCTTTCAACACTGCCTTCTTGGCCTTTAAAGCTTTGGCTTTGGCTTTGGCTTTAGGAGGGGCAGGAACTTCCTTCTTCACTTTCGGTGCCATCTTGTGAAAAGCGAAAAACATTATTTCAAAAATAATTTGTTTATTGTAAATCTGCTTAATAGTAGTTTCCAAAATACTTTTGGTAATTTTTAACCTTAAAGTTAAGCTAAGTAAAAGATTTGCATTAAATATCTAGACCATTTATAAATAAGATACAATACTAAAACATTACTTACTGAACATAAATAATTCAAGTTTATATAATTTTTGCTTCTTATTTTTACAGAGAGACTAAAGATATTTTGGACCATTAATAAACATGTTTTTGTCTACCACAATGAGAAATTGTACGATGAGGAAACTATTCATGTAGATGTTGGGAGATGGTATATGTAGATGTTGTAGATGTTGGGAGATGTAGATGTTGGGAGATGGTATACTCATACATTTTCTAACCTACTATGGAATGCTAATATATGACAGTTTATAACTGTTTACTTGTTAGTTTTCTCTGGAAAATAAAAGATTACTAAGTATTAAAATTATAATCAATATGTGTAAATAAAACTACTAGAAGCAATAGAATAACTAGAAACAACTCTATGCAAAGCATGCAAGAAAAGTAGGGCATGATTCACAAGTAAAGTAGGATGTATTTTTTATAAGGAAAACCTTACAAAAAATACAAATAAAAAGAGATATCTAACCTTCCCTGTGTTATATTTGTATCAGTAAAATGTTGTTTTCAGAAATTATATAAAATTCCTGGAAATTTGTCAATGTCCTCCTTATCCATGCTATGTGCCAGTATAGAGTTATGAGTCATAATTCCAATTATTATTTTAAATGTTGTGCCGGGTGCAGTGGCTTATGCCTGTAATCCCAGCACTTTGGGAGGCCGAGGTGGGTGGATCACAAGGTCAGGAGATCAAGACCATCCTGGCTAACACGGTGAAACCCCATCTCTACTAAAAATACAAAAAATTAGCTGGGCGTGGTGGCAGACACCTGTAGTCACAGCTACTCGGGAGGCTGAGGGAGGAGAATGGCGTGAACCTGGGAGGCGGAGCTTGCAGTGTGCTGAGATCACGCCATTGTACTCAAGCCTGGGTGACAGAGCGAGACTCTGTTTCTAAATAAATAAATAAATAAATGTTGTATGCCACAGAAAAAATCAAATATCCTTGTCAACTGTGGTATAATCACAGACATTTCATACTCTTTGTCATTTAGATATTATTTCTCCCTGATGCTTTCCTGAAAGCTCCTGCGATCAGCTACAGGTCAGAATGTTCATCTCCAATACAGGACTCCCTCTGAGACTCATGGAAAAGAGTATGACAGGTACTCTGGTTAAAGACTTCTGATGATATTGCTTAAATAACTTTAAGACCATACACTTGACTCAGTGAAGATCTCCAGAAGCCTGGTGGAGAAATTGATGGGGTCATGAGACTGCTAACCCAAGATCCAGCAAGACTGGAATTGATTACGTGGCACTGAATGAACTGATGAAAATTGATTATAATTTTATAGCTTTTTAGAGCATTGCTAGTTCTTTAATATTCTAGTTTCTGAATTTAAGAAATCTCTTTCTCTTAATTTAACTGTAACTTACAACAATTTGGTAGATTATACTTTTGTAAACAGAAATGAAGCGTTTACATTTTTTTCCCTGCCTAATCTCTCCAGAATTTTGAAATTCTTACTGAATACTCTTTTTTTCATGATGATATAGTTATTAGCAAAAGTCCAGTAAGAATCTGTTCACCTTATAACAGGACATAATTGGAAAATTTGGTTATATTATCAAGATTTTTACTGGAACATCATATTTTAGAAGTGTACCTAAGATCAGTTACGACCAGCAATTTTAAGGAAGTAAGGTTGACTATTATGGAGACAATGCTTACAAAACACTGTGAGAAATGGGAAAGTTCTTCTTCAAAGATTGTAAAAAGTCACAATTTCTTACTATAAGATTGCTATCCACAGTGTGTGTGTGTGTGTGTGTGTGTGTGTGTGTGTGTGTGTGTGTTCCAAATCAGTTGTCCTAGCTTGCTCCGGCATGCCTGGACAGAACTAGACAAGCCCCAGCCCATAGTGTATGCCATTCCTTATTTGGAGATGCTTCCTTAACTATCCCTGGCAACTTCCTTTTCTTTCTTTGTTCTATTCCCCTTACCTAATTGAGAAAGTTTTAAACTAATAGCCAATTGGGTAAAGTGTAAAATGTGAGGTCCTATTCCAGCCAATGGTAACTGGACACAGCAGTAGGGTAGACACATCAGGTTATAAGTAACTCTGTCTCCTTTGTTCGGTGTGCTCTTGTGGCTGGACAGCTATTGAGTAGCACCCTTTCTGCAGAAAGTAAAGCTCGCCTTGCTAAGAGATTATTTGTTCCCATGTTAATTCTTTTTTTTTTTTTTTTTTTTTAGAACACCAAAAACTTCATTCCCAACAGCACTCTGAGAAAAGTCAGCCTGATACTTACATTACAGGGATCACAGCGTTACAGGTTAGTAAAGAAGGTCATTTCCTGGTAGGCCCAGGAATTTAGGGATATTTGGGGGGACTCAAGAAGAGAGGAATTCACACAAAGCTATAAGGACTGCAGCTGAAATTTGATAGTATGTTCTTAGCTTGGCTTTTAGCCTGAATGAGGCCTTTAAAAGTCAAATCTGAGATTCTGTATGAAAACTTCCAGCAAAGAAACTTTAAAGCACCTATGTGCTCATCTCCTGTTCTTGCTGCACTTACGTAAATAATCAAGCAAAATCTAACAAAACTATACTTGAATTTAAAACAAGAATAGTCTTACTTTGATTATGGTCAAAAATGATGGTTACTACAGAGAATAATTTTATGTTTCAATGGAAAACTATAACTTGGCCGGGCATGGTGGCACATGCCTATATTTCCAGCACTTTGGGAGGCCAGGAGTTCTAGATCAGCCGAGGCAACATGTTGGAAACCCCGTCTCTACCAAAAATATAAAAATTAGATGGGCACGATGATATGTGCCTGTAGTCCCAGCTAATCAGGAGGCTGAGGAGGGAGGATCACTTGCACCAAGGAGGTAGAGGTTACAGTGAGCCGAGATTGTTGCACCTTTGCACTCCAGCCTGGGTGACAGAGCCAGACCCTGTCTTGAAAATTTTTTTTTTTTTTTAAGGAAAGCTATAGTTATTGTGGGTTATCAGATTCTAGTCTTGTTTCTTGTTTTGGGGCTATTTTTACCTCTTTGTAAACTGGATCCTGCCATCTGATGAATTTTGTCCCACAATGATACTTGTGGAATAAGAAGCCAAGTATTGTCTCTCCTACTAATATATCTATTGTCAGTTAATTTGAAGGTCTCCAACCCTGGAACAAAGTTAGAAGAGGTAGGTTTTGCTCCCCAAAATGCATAACCAAACTGTGGTACATTCATGCAATGGAATACTATTTAGCCATAGAAAGGAACAAGCTATCAACTCACACAAAGACATGAGTGAATCTTGTATGCACATTGCTAAGTGGAAGAAGACAGTCTGAGGAGAATACACACAGTGTGACCTCATTTAATGAGACACTGCAGAAAGCAAACTACACAGATGGGAAACCATTGGCTCCATGGGGTGGGGGTTTCAAGCATTTCATATGATACTTTAATAGTGGGATACCTACCACAATGCACTGGTCAAAATACACAGAATTTTACAACCAAATGGGTAAATCAAACTCTATTCAAATTAAACAAAATTACTCAGGATGTGGAGTATCCCAGGACAGAATACATCATGTGAAAAATAATTTAACTATGCTACAAATTACTGTGGTTTGGATGTGGTTTGTCCCTGCAAAAACTCGTGTTGAAATTTGACCCCCAATGTGGCAGTGTGGGGCAGTGGGGCCTAGTGGAAGGTGTTTGGGTCATGGGGACGGATCCCTCATGAATAGATTAATGTTCTCCATGGGGATGAGTGAGTTCTGCTCTCACAGGAATGGATTAATTCCTGCAGGAGTAGGTAGTTAACAAGAGTCTGGGTTCCTTGGCTTCCCTCTTGCTTTCGTTCTTGCTATGTGATCTCTGGTGCACCCCTTGCTCCCCTTCCACTTTCCACCATGAGGTGAAAAAGACTGAGACTCCACCAGATGCAACTGCCCAATCTCAGACATTCCAGCCACCAGTATTGTGAGCCAAAAGGACCTTTTTTATTTATAAATTACCCAGCCTCAGGTATTCTGTTACAGAAGCACAAAACAGACTAAGACACAAATGTAGGAAAAAACTCACTGAAGGTGTAGGGAAAATGGTGTTGACCTAAGTCACTTTGAAAATTAATAGAATCCGTATGCTGAAGGCAAACAAACTATACTTCATCACTGGATTCTATTTTATAAAATTCTTTCCAACAGAAGCAATTGTGAACAATTGTAAAACCACAGTATCTGTATCTGGAATAAAACAATGACTTACATAAGTCGCAGATGGTAGTAACCAGGTTTCTCACTGTTGAAGTGGGAGGTTACAAATTAGCAAGGGGAGAAGGCTAGAATGATTCATGTGCTATTGAACGTAAACTTATGTTTAGTTTAATATAGATACACACAGTTCTACATAGAAAACTTTATAATTAGGTGTGTATAGGTAGGTTACACACACACATATACTTCCTAGCATTGCTAATGAGGAACAAGTGCTCATTCAACAATGTGCTCATTCGGCAGCCAGATGTAAGTTTTCCTACCATTCTGAAAGGAATGAGGCTCTTTGAAGAAGTGTCTGATACTAGAACTGGGACAGTAAATATAGGAGTCGGGATAATCTTGAAGTATCAGAAAGTAAGTACTAAAAAAAATTAAAATATATCAAAGAAAAATAATAGCCAATAAAAACAGCTACTGATGGCCAACACAGGAATGAATTGTAGTGTTGAATAATAATTAAAGCTGAAAGTAATTATCTAGGTGTCTGTATTTGTATACACAGGTGAATAAGAAAACAGAGTTGCATAGAAATCTCCTTTGCAAAAGAATTCCAAGTAATTGATGTAGACACTCAGCCATCAATAATGTGGAGCCAACTCCTCACTCCGTAAGTGTGGGCTCTGCACAGTGACTTGCTCCAAAAGAACACATGCAGTATGGGCAAGGAGGAAAAATAACTTCACAGTGGAGAAACCTGACAAACAGTAGCTCTTCCAAATGATTCAAGTGAACATCAAAGGTGACAGTTCACCTTGAGAACATGCAGTGACAATGGGGGACATTCTACAAAATTCCTGACCAATCCTCCTCAGTACTATCAAGGTCATCATGACATGGAAAGCCTGACACACTGTCACAGCCAGGAAGAGCCCACAGGGACGTGATGACCACATGTCATGCGTGATCCTGGATGGGATCCTGGGTCAGAGTAAGACAGAACCAAGGGCATCCAAATGAAATATGAACTTTAGTTAATAATAGTCTATCAGTATTGGTTCATTAACTATGACAAATTATGTAAGATATTAATAAGCCATGTGAGACACACTGATAGAATATGTTAATAAGAGATGAAACTAGGTTGCAGCTACATGGGAAATCTCTGCATTTTTGGGGGGGCAATTTCTGAGTAAGTAAAAAAAAGATGTAAAATAAAACTTTATTGAAAACAGTTATAATTTTTGAATACTTCTTTGTTTAATTATTTATACCACGAATGACTAGTAATTGACACTGTTAACTAGTCCTGTTTTTTTAAATAAGAGCATTTATGACACAAAAAATTAAACAGTACAGATTGATATATAAATCAAATGCTCTTTACATGTTTTCTGTTAGAGTAGTCACACATATGTGTAAACTTAATTATCATACTTTTTTCTTGTGCTGTAGTTGTGTCCTGGTTCATTCTCTAAAATGCTGTTCGCCTTAGACCGGGAAAAAAAACCTTACAGACTCTGTTTCAATTCATGGCTAAATATTTTCAAAACAGTGACTTTGTAAAAATATGTTCCAATGGAAAATTGATTCATTGTGATGGGATCACTTATTCCAAAGACTTCCTGTCTTCATTTCGTGTCCATGGCTACCTTTTAGCCATAATACAAAAGAATTGCCCATGTGTTTCTTGTTGTTCTGAAGGGTTATAGATATACAGGGGTTGGTTATATTCATGTTTATTTACATATATGTTTAAAATTGTCCATATAAGGGTTTTAAAGATTCCATTGGAAGCCTTATGTTTTAAAATGTACTCAGAATTTGTTTTAACCAGGGATGTTAAGACCTGCAGACATGGAAGTGACTGTCCCATTCAAACTCATAGATCCCTAGAAATAGGAGGCACAGGGACGCCCCAGGCAGAGGCAGGAGAGGGGAAGGCACGGGCAGGATCCTCTGCTGTAGTCTCTGTGGGACAGCAAGGGCAGGTAGGGCAGGCAGGCTTAGGCTGCACAGCGTTAATAGCTTCAGCAGGCTCTGGGGCATAGGGGCCATTTCTAGTTGTCTAGTACCTCACCCTGTGGTGATTAAGGAAGGGCGGTATTGTCTCCTACAGTATCAGAGCTAGATAAAGTAGGTGGTTAGGAGTATGGGTTCTGAATTGGTAGTTTAATTGGCTGGTCCTGGGAAAGACAATCTTTTCCCAGTATACACTAGATGCTAGAGCGTCAAGAAAACAGAAAATAAGAAAATATAAGTAATGCATTCTGTGTGTACAGATGGAGTCTTCTTTTGCTTCCCCAAAGGAAGAGTCCACAGGAGCCTGGCACTCCTGGACCTGAGGAAACCCTGAAAATGTTGGTATCTGCAGATCCTCTCCAAAAAGAGGTCGCCAATCTCCTAAGACTACAAGCTGATCCCAGCATTCTGGGAGCCAAGAGGGAGAAAGAATCCGCTGATCTCCCTGCTCAGTAAATTGGCTTTCACTAAATACTGTCTTTGCATAAGCAGCATTATCCTGGAGCTTAGAAAAGTTCTGTTTCAGTATCTGAAGAAAATAAATTGTTTCTTTTTCTGATGTCAGGGAGGAGCATTTGACTGCCAGTGTGGACTGAGGGGTCTTGGGATCAGTCTTCCCAATGTGCTTTGAACCGACCCTCTGTGTCTGCCTCACCATCTCCTCAGCTTACCTAGATACTTGGGAACCCTAACACAAGCCCTTCTAGGAGTCTGTGGTGTGGCTTAGCTGCCTCTGTAGGAATCTCTTGGGGTTAAACATTTTCCACTCTGCTAAGTCAGTGCCATCTGTTCTTTGGCTTCATCTTCAGAAGACCCTGAGCCCTTCCCCACCCTCCTTGCCCCACCCTCCACACCAACTGCGTGGCGCCCTTGAGGCCATAGGGTTGCTACCATAGGATTTTTGTATTGAGTGCTCTCATTCCAAGCAACTGTGAGAGATTTCTATGGCAGGGCCTCCGGGTTCCTGTCAAATTAAATTGTAGTTGAGTGGTGGGTGCTATTTAAGAAGCATCCCCCTTTCTCCTTCCTAACAGAGCCCTGAATTATTCAGTCACGTGGTTTGAAACGTGGGGTGGGTCCCGGTTGACTTAACCAGCACTGTCTCACCCTGTGTCACAGTTACTGGTTCCAAAGTGAGTGTATAACTGAGGCTCATGCCAGGTGCCACACAGCACTCCCTTGGTCCCCCTAATGGACTTTGGGATGGGCGGGGTCTGAGTTGTTCCAACTAGAGTCAAATACAAGTTGCGCTAGGTTGTTAGGAACAAGAGTGTGCTTGTTCATGCTCCCTCTTTGGTGAAGAATGCAACCTCAGAAATTGTTCCTGGAGATTTTGCCACATGCAGAATTATTCTGGCTTCACTGAAGGCAGAGCAGAAAATTGGGAAGAGACTGAGTCCTGGTAGCATCCATGAGCTTCTGTGCTCAGATTCACCCTGAAGCCTGGCCTCCTTCTGAACTACCCACCTGAGTCAATAAATTCCCTTGTATTTAAAGTAAAATTGAGCTGGATTTTTAGTTACTTGCACCTGCAGGTGTTCTGTGAAGCTGGTACTGTGAGTTTGCATCTGAGAATATTTACAGTGTTTCTCTCATGGTTGAGTCAATCATTTCAAGGATGCTCTGAGGGTAAAAAGAACGATGAATTGTGAAGCAGTGAATTGTGCTGCCAGGCACAATTCATTGGACAATAGAAAGCCTCATCTCCTGGGCAGTAGAAAGTTTCATTGTACATAAATTACATATCTTGTTTCTGTCTCAACCTCTTATTTTTTCATATGCAAAGGAGGTAAGGAAATCCAAATAAGTCCAGCAGCTAATATGCCTCTCAGACATGATCCAAAACAGAATTGAATTATGTAAGCCTTGTTAAAATTCATCATCATCATTCATATTTCTGAATATTTAAATTAGAAATTCTGAAAAAGTAGTTTGTTTCAGAGGTAGTTTGTATGTAGGTAGGTATTTTTTCAGGATCAAAAGTTTATTTTTTATTATCTCATTTAGTTTAATTTACATATAACAAAATTTAGTAATTTTAAGTGTACAAATCAATGCATTTTGACAAATATACATATAGTCATGTACACAACAGTACCATTAAAATACATTTCATTACCCCCAAAATTCTCTTGCATGCTGCTGTAGTCAGTGACCCCTGCCCCACACCACAGCTTCCGGCAGTTGCTTTCTTTCACTCTAGTTTTGTTTGTCTTAGAATATGATACAGGCCACATGCAATGACTCAGGTCTGTAATCCTAGCACTAGATTGAGAAGTGGGGATCACTTGAGCCCAGGAACTTGAGACCAGCCTGGGCAACATGGCAAAACCCCATCTCTTAAAACACACACACATACACACACACAAATTAGCCAGGTGTGGTGGCACACCCCTTTGGTCCCAACCCCTTTGGTCCCAGATACTCAGGAGGCTGAAGAATCACCTGAGCCTGGGAAGTCAAGGCTGCGGTGATCTGTGATCATATCACTGCACTCCAGCCTTGGTGACAGAGTGAGATGTTATCTCAAAAAAGAAGTATTTGATATAAATGGAATCATATAGAATATTCTCTTATACCTAGTTTCTTTCAGGTATTCTAATGCCTTTGAGATACGTCCATGTGATTTCCAGTGTATATGTCATTCTTATGTTGGGCAGTAACCGTTGTAGGAATATATTACAGCTTATCTACTCTTCAGTGATAGACTATTTTAAAAATATTTGGCTATTAAGAAGAAAGTTGTTATGAATACTTATATTCAGACCTTTGTGTCAACAGATTTTCACTTCTCTTGGTTGAAAACTTAGGAGGAATTATTATTTTTTTAGGTTATGGATTTTTAAATGATTGTCAGTTGCCAGTTACTTTAAAAAAAAATGTAAGTTCTTAAATTTTAAAGTTTAGGATGCCTGACTACCCTGACAAAAACAAGCAATGGGGAAAGGATTTCCTATTTAATAAATGGTGTTGGGAAAACTGGCTAGCCATATGCAGAAAACTGAAACTAGACCCCTTCCTTACACCTTATACAAAAATTAACTCAAGATGGATTAAAGACTTAAACATAAGACCTAAAACCATAAAAACCCTAGAAGAAAACCTAGGCAATATCATTCAGGACATAGGCATGGCCAAAGACTTCATGACTAAAACGCCAAAAGCAACGACAACAAAAGCCAAAATTTACAAATGGGATCTAATTAAACGAAAAAGCTTGTGCACAGCAAAAGAAACTCTCATCAGAGTGAACAGGCAACCTACAGAATGGGAGAAAATGTTTGCAATCTATCCATCAGAGAAAGGGCTAATATCCACAATCTACAAGGAACTTAAACAAATTTACAAGGAGAAAAAAAAACCATCAAGAAGTGGGTGAAGGATATGAACAGACACTTCTCAAAAGAAGACATTTATGTGGCCAAGAAACATATGAACAAAGGCTCATCATTACTGGTCATTAGAGAAATGCAAATCAAAACCACCATGAGATACCAACTCATGTTAGTTAGAATGGCGATCGTTAAAAAGTCAGGAAACAACAGATGCTGGAGAGGATGTGGAGAAATAGGAACACTTTTACACTGTTGGTGAGACTGTAAATTAGTTCAACCATTGTGGAAGACAGTGTGGCAATTCCTCAAGGATCTAGAACCAGAAATACCATTTGCTCCAGCAATCCCATTACTGGGTATATACCCAAAGGGTTATAAATCATTCTACTATAAAGACACATGCACACGTATGTTTACTGCAGCACTATTCACAATAGCAAAGACTGGGAACCAACCCAAATGCCCATCAATGATAGACTGAATAAAGAAAATGTGGCACATATACATCATGGAATACTATGCAGTCATAAAAAAGGATGAGTTCATGTCCTTTGCAGGGACATGATGAAGCTGGAAACCATCATTCTTGGCAAACTAACACAGGAACAGAAAAGCAAACACCGCATGTTCTCACTCATAAGTGGGAGTTGAACAATGAGAACACATGGACACAGGGAGGGGAACATCACACACGGGGGCCTGTTGCAGGGTCGGGGCCTAGGGGAAGGATGGCATTAGAAGAAATACCTAACATAGATGAAAGGTTGACATGTGTAGCAAACCACCATGGCACGTGTATACCTGTGTAACAAACCTGCACGTTCTGCTCATGTATCCCAGAACTTAAAGTATAAAAAAAAAATAAAAGTCACAGGATGTTTATGATAGTATCTATTACACTGATGTTGACATCACACATGGCTGACTATTTGGAGACTCCAAGTGAAATTTCTTGCAGTTCTCAGTGCCAGGAAAATATGTATTTCTGGATAAAAACTCAAAAATTTTAGAAAAACTTCCAAGTTTCATAGTCTAGAGCTCTAACACTGGAATCTTCCAAATTTAAGGATTAATGATTTACCTAAATCTAAAAATAGTAGGTTGCAGATGTATTTAAACAGTGTGCCTAGGTAGTATGCTTATATATTAAGATTAAAATGGTCTTCTAAAGTTTATTAATTCTAATATAACCTTTATTGTTTCATGTAGACATATCTTTCTGGTTCCCAGGATAATTTAAACAATTAATTCTAAGCAACTATTAACTTAGTTCTAGATTGGGATATCTATTTATGCATTTGAAGCTTTAGATATGTATTTCAAATCAGAAATGTGTGCTGGTCATGGAAAGTTGTGACTTAGAGCCTCAGGTAAGTTTTTTTTTCATGTGAACATACTGCTTCCAATTGTGGTTATGCCCAGAGCAGACAATTAATAAATACCCTTGGAACTGAATGAGTGATTAACTGCAAATATCACAATACATCTTCTTAGCGGGAATGATAATTAGACATATTTAGTCCTTGCTGTAACCTAAGAAAGGAATTCTTTTCATTAAATGTTTAATGTCTCACCCTGTTCATACAGCCGGAGTTACTGATTCAGTTTGATGTGAATTCAGTCTTATAAAAGACCCATCATTAAAACCTGCACTTATGCTTCCTATAGTATTGGAACTTCCAACTTGTATACAAAGTAGATATCCTTCATATTCTTAAAAACCACAAGAAATCTCCCTTTATTCATAATAAACACAGAATTAGGTATTCTATTAAACTGAACAATAGAACTCACTGGGAGTGACCACATAAACTATATCACGAATTGTCAAAGTGTCTGGAAAAGTCAGTGGGCCATTTCGCTCCACGCTGTGCCATGAGCCAACCAAGAGGGTTGTCAGTGACTCTGCGTGGGTCACCCAGGGCACGTGGTGCTGAGGCTGTCAAAGAGCAAGACGGGGCTGCATCTAAACTCAGGCCTCTGCTAAGTGTCCGAACTCGGGCAAGATGCTAAAGACTTTAGAGACGTTTCCTTTTCTATGATTGGGGTTATAACACTCACCCTGTCAGGTTCTCGTGTGCGTTGACAAGGCCGGCACGTGACACACCAGGGGCAGAGCTGGACGGGAACCTTCTTCCTCAGACATCAGGGTCCTCATGAGCATCAACAAAATAAAGAGAGCAGGAGAGCAGGAGAGCGGGGGAGTGGGGGAGCGGGGGAGCGGGGGAGCGGGGGAGCAGGGGAGCAGGGGAGCAGGGGAGCAGGGCATCTCCAGCTGTGTCGGGACTGCAGCAGGGACTCAGCAACAATCAGTCTCTTTCTCTTGTTTCATCCAAATCATATATTTAAAAAATAGGTGGGGTTATCATGGATGTTTATATTGATTCCTGGGATCAGACAAATATACCTTTCCTTGTCATGCTGTTTTCTCTTCCCAGATGGTTTGAAGAGCTTCGTTTTGGACTTGATATTCCTGGAGTGCATTTCTTTTTCTAATTAGTTCAGTCTTGACCCTGAGCCATCACCCCTCCAGAGTAGCAGGATATTCCACTCCACCATTGTTGGGGTGCCACAATTTCACTACTAATCAAAGGCTCCTTGGTTACTGAAAAATGAGAGACGTCCCTCTAATAATCAGTCTAGATTGTCACTGCTCACTTCCTCATTTTCCAATTCCACAGGGGCCCCCCAAAGCCCGGAAGGTCTCATTTCAGACGTCTTATAGACCATGGGAACCAGGAAACACTGGGAACCCTAGGGCCAGCACCCACCTCATTTGCACCCTGTCTCTGTTTCCATCACCCTCTAGATATTGTCACAGAGCAGTGTTGGGACCCACTGGAGATCTGACTGCTCCCAGTCTGGGAAACTGCCTTCTCTCCCTCCACTGATATCGTATTTCTACTTTCCACCCCACAGAAATCCTTGAACTAATCACAATAGGGATTGGTAGTTACCTGGTGTGAAGCAGAGCTGAGCCAAAGGATGAAGCAATATTGCAATGGACTCTGTCATTGATATCACTAGTCGCAAATCTGTTACCACTATGGTCAAATTTTTATATTCACTTTAAAATTATAACTCATTCTGCTCATTGTATTCAAGGCAACATCTACCCTAAAATATACTCAGGCATTAATTTACGCTCTTCTGTTTACAAATGAGAATTCATAAGCAAATTGAGGTAGCAATTACATTTTTTTAAACTGAAGGCAAAACAGAAGACATATACACATACGTCAGTGAAACAAAACAAAGAGCCCAGAAACAGACTGAAATACAGCCAGCTGATCTCTGACAAAGGAGCAAAGGCAATTCAATGGAGAGAGGAGAGTCTTTTTAACAAATGATGCTGGAACAAATGGACATCCATGTGCAAAAAAAAAAAAAAAAAAGAATCTATAAACAGACCTTACACCTTTTACAAAAGTTGATGCAAAGTAGATATTAGATCAATATATGAAATGCAAAATTTTCAAACTCCTAGAAGATAACATAAGGAAAAACTCTAGATAACCTCGGATTTGGTAATTCTTTTAGATACAACACCAAAAGCATTATTCACGAAGAAAAATATTGGGAACTTGAACTTTAACAAAAAAACTTTAGTTTTGTGAAAGATACTGTTAAGAGAATAAAAAGACAAAACAGAGACTGTGAGAAAATATTTGCAAACTATATCTAAGGATTCATATCTGAAATATGCAAAGAACTCTTAAAACTCAATAAGAAAACAAACAACCCAATTAAAAATGGGTAAAAGCTGAACATTTATGCAGATGGAAATTAAGTATATGAAAAGATGCTCTGTATAATGTCTTATTAGGAATTGCCAATTAAGACAACAGTAAGATACCACTACATACCTATTAGAATGGCCAAAATCCACAAGACCAAAAACACCAAATGCTGGTGAGGATGTGGAGCAAAAGAAACTCGCATTCATTGCTGTGGGCATTATGTGACATTTTGGAAAAGGGAAAATTACATAGATAGCAAAATGATCAGTGGTTGACAGGGGTTGGGGAGAGGAAAGGATGGATGGGCAGAGAGCCTTGGCTGTTTAGGGCAGTGAGACCACTGTGTGCGATTTCACAATGGTGGACCCACGACAGTGTGCAGATGCCCACACCCATTGAATGCAGACCACAAAAAGGTATTAATTACATAAGCCATAAACTTTCATAATGAAATAAATGTTTTTTAAAAGAAGATAGTGTTGTTCAGTTACTGTCTACTTTCTGAAATGGAGATGGTGGAGCGCTTCCATGGTTGTGAGGATAAAAATAGATTAGAGAATGTAATAACTAAAATAGGTGTATAAACATTGTTAAACTATTTTATTCTCATTTTAAAAACATGCCTTAAATATATTTGTTATGCTTTACAATTGAGCAAGTAGTGCAAACACATTAATATAATTCTCCTCTAGCTCCACTGAGAAGTCAGGACTGCAGGGCTTCAGTGCAGGACTGCACAGCTCCACCTGCACCTGCCAAATGCAACAACCTCTTTCAGTGTCATTAAAATATTTCAATAGGAGGATTGAGTTTAGATCCAACCTGTGTTTTCTCCCCTGGAAAACAAAGGTTTTTTTGAAACAAAGAAGGTCTTTACCGTCTTCATCCGAAATGCTGAGGCATCTGCAATGTCTGCTGTAAGTGACACCAGGCTCTCCTCTGAAATCTAGCAATGGGAAAATAGACTGTAGATTCTGCTTTCAGAAAGGTGGGAATCAGAACTAAGTCAAAATGCCATGTCCTCATTCATAAACATCTTATTTTACAAATTCCACAGGTTTA
Organism: Macaca nemestrina; assembly: GCF_043159975.1. Classification (NCBI taxonomy): domain Eukaryota; kingdom Metazoa; phylum Chordata; class Mammalia; order Primates; family Cercopithecidae; genus Macaca; species Macaca nemestrina. Next base: position 56,149 of record NC_092146.1, read on the forward strand.
GTTATTTTGGGATTAATATGGGCCTATATTAAAGTGCATTTATTAATTTAGCATGAATTGTTCAAATGCATTCTGGATCCTGAGCTGACATCCAGCAATGCTGAGTGTGTGCCTGTGTGAGTCACCAGCAATGAAGAGCCTCAGGTTATTGTATTTATAAAATGAAGGGGTTTAGGCTTGCTCTGATTTTTTAAAAACCATTTTTAACAGTAAAAACTGTTTTTCTTGCTATATAAAAATGTACAAGAAAAACTCAAACATTACAAATGATAAATTATAATTTTATTAATATAAATATTTTTGTGAGCTCAATTTATATGACTTAGTTATTATAAAAGAAATAAGCAAGGCCAGGCGCGGTGGCTCAAGCCTGTAATCCTAGCACTTTGGGAGGCCAAGACGGGCGGATCACGAGGTCAGGAGATCGAGACCATCCTGGCTAACACGGTGAAACCCCGTCTCTACTAAAAAAATACAAAAAACCAGCCGGACGAGGTGGCGGGCGCCTGTAGTCCCAGCTACTCGGGAGGCTGAGGTAGGGGAATGGCGTGAACCCGGGAGGTCCAGAAACACCGTTTTTACATTGCCATAGCTAATGTTAACATCTCCTAGAATAAAGGGGGAATCACCACCAAGGGTCAGTTCTGGAGTGAGGGCATTATTCTTTTTGCATATAATGCAGTGACTCCACATTGCACCAGTGGCTTGGTCAAAAAAGACAAAATTTCTGGGGAATTAGTGTTGATTATTTTTAGATATCATAATCTTGGCTTTATGGACACCTTATATTAAATAGATCTCACTTGCCAAATGCCACAGGATGCAGGCCAACAGACAGGCTCCGAGGGCTCTTGTGAGCTGGAACTGCCATATAAGCAGAACCACAAGAGAGAGGGAACACTGCCCATATCCAACACAGCATAGCCACCCTGAAAGCCTCACCCTTTCTTTTAGAAATGTGTTTAGATTTTATACACTTTTGCTAGATTTTGTTATGTAAGATTTATGTATTGAAAGGTCTTAAAGATTTTTAAATGTTGAGTAAAATGTTCACGAGTATAGTTTATATATATAGATGTATATGAAACAAACCTGTCATATAATTTATTTTCTTTAAAAACAAGGCACTGGCTGGGTGCAGTGGCTCACGCCTGTAATCCCAGCACTTTGGGAGGCTGGGACGGGCAAATCACGAGGTCAGGAGTTTGAGACCAACCTGGCCAACATGGTGAAACCCCGTCTCTACTAAAAATACAAAAAATTAGCTGGGCATAGTGGCAGGCACCTGTAATTTCAGTTACTTTGGAGGCTAAGGCAGGAGAATCACTTGAACTCGGGAGGTGGAGGTAACAGTGAGCCAAGATCATGCCACAGCACTTCAGCCTGGGTGACAGAGTGAGACTCCATCTCAAAACAAAAAACAAAAAACAAGACCCTTATACAAATTACCCTTGGAACTTTTATTTAGAATTTAAGGTTATTTGGGGTTTAGTGTCATGTAAACAAAATTCTCCCAATTGCTAGGGTCCTCTTGGGGTGCTGCATTCCTGTAAGACATGATCATGCCAGAAAAACAGACCCTTCTCCATCTAGGAACTCAAATGCCAAGGGTGATGCCAGATCAACTTTCATTACTGAGTCATATATTCCTAAATTCAGTGTATCATAGAAAAACAGACATACCCTTAACAGTTTAACCTGACAAGTTCTGAAATACTTCCGTTGCAATAAAAGTTGTGAAAAGGCTATCTTGCTAGAGATCTCTGACTCAGAGAAGAAAGTGAAGGCTGGGCACGGTGGCTCATGCCTGTAATCCCAGCACTTTGGGAGGCGGAGGCAGGTGGATTACTTGATGTCAGGAGTTCGAGAGAAGCCTGGGAAACATGGTGAAACCCTGTCGCTACCAAAAATAAAAAAATTAGCTGGGCATGGTGGTGGGTGCCTATAACCCCAGCTACTCGGGAGGCTGAGGCAAGAGAACGGCTTGAACCCTAACCCGAACACGAACCCTAACCCTAAACCTAACCCAAAACAGAACCCGAACCCTAACTCGAATCTTAATCCTAACATGGAACCAAACCCTAACCCTAACCCAACCCCAACCCTAACCCCTAACCCGACCCCGACTCCGAAACTGACCCTGACCCTAACCCCTAACCTCTAACCTTCTAACCCTCACCCTCGCCCTCGCCCTAGCCCTAAAACCCTAACCCTAAAATCCTAACCCTAACCCTTGGGTGGAGAGAACCTCTGTGCGCAGGATTCAGAGGGGATTTCGGTTTCCCGTTTTCCACACTGAACCATTCTAAGTAGTCTCTGACCTTCGTTATTCAGGGCTAGAAACAGGAAGTATTTTATTCACTGTGGATGCGGCCCCGAGTTGTCCCAAAGCGAGGCGGTGCCGCCAACGTCTGTGCTGAGCACAACGCAGCTCCGCCCTCGCGGTGCCCCCCACGCCAGGGTCTGGGCAGGGTAGAACGCTGCTCTGTCTTCACGGTACCCCCGAGGTCTGTGCAGAGGAGAACACAGCTCCGCCCTCGCGATGCTCTCAGTGTCTGGGCTGAGGAGAATTCAGCTCCGCCCTCACAAACGTGCAGCACCGGCGCTGGCGCAGAGTCGCACGCCAGGCGCGGGCGCAGGCCGACGCAGGCGCAGAGTCAGAGGCAGGCGAGGGGCAGGCACAGAGTCGCACGCCAGGCGCGGCGCAGGCTGGCCCAGGCACAGAGTCGCAGGCTGGCGCGGCGCAGGCCCAGAGTCGCGCGCCAGGCGCGGCGCAGGCCGGCGCAGAGTCGCAGGCCAGCGCGGCGCAAGCGCAGAGTCGCACGCCTGCGCGGTGGGGGGGAGGGAGGGGAGGGTCGCGGCGCAGGCGCAGAGACGCATGCTGCGAGGGGAGCGGCGGAGACGGGCGAAACATCAGTAATCTGAAAAGCCGGGCTCCGGTGACCTCTGCTTGCAGCCGCGCACTACAGGGCCCCCTTGCTCACAGTGCTGTGCCAGTGCGCCCCTTGCTGGCGACTACAGCAACTGCAGGGCCCTCTTTCTTGCAGTGGTGGCCAGCGCCCCCTGCTGGCGCCGGGGCACTGCAGGGCCCTCTTGCTCGCAGTATAGTGATGGCACGCCACCTGCTGGCAGTTGGGGACGTTGCAGGGCTCTCTTGCTCACAGTGTAGTGGCAGCACTCCCGATGCTGGCAACTAGGGACACTGCCCGGCCCTCTTGCTCCAAGTGAAGTGGCGGCTGGCTCCCCAGCTGGCAGCTGGGGACACTGCCGGGCCCTCTTGCTTGCCTTGTAGTGGGGGCACGCCCCCTTCTGGCCGCTGGGGGTACTACAGGATCCTCTTGCTCAGTGTGGTGGCAGCACGCCCCCTGCTGCCAACCAGGACGCTGCAGGGTCCTCTTGCTCATAGTGTGGTGTCCGTGCGCCACCTGCTGGCAGCTAAGTACACTGCAGGATCCACTTGCTCACAATGTAGTCGTCGTACGCCCCCTGCTGGCAGCTGGGGACACTGCCGGGCCCTCTTGCTGGCAGTGTCGTCGCAGCACAACACCTGCAGGCAGATGGGGACTATGCAGGGCCCTCTTGCTCCAGGTGTGATGGCTGGCGCCCCCTACTGGCCACCTTCTGCACCACTTAACGTTGGAGCGCCAGTTATTAAGCGCCATCAGTTCTGGAAATTCAAACTGAAACGGAGCTATTACTGGGGAGAGCTGATGTCCCGGTTCTTGTCTAACTTGGAAGAAGTATTTTCACCAAGAGGCAGTACAAAGATGGCAGATAACTTCACTGAAAAAAATACAGTGTGAAGAGCTTATTGTAGAAAAATAGGAAGGAGTAGGCTGATCGTGCAGGAAAGCAGCCTAAGAGTCCTGTGCAGGGAATTTTATTTTGGACTTCTTCACATTCCTGCCTCTGTCTCAAGTCTCCACCTGTTTTATTTGTCTGGATTTCCTGCTACTGCCTTGGGTCCCCAACTTGCCCCACTTAGGCTTGTGGGACCTCCTCACTGTTGGTTGAGGCACATGTGTGGTGATCAATCTGAACTCACTCTGGCACCAGGCTCCTTCCCGCCATCCCAGGCAGGCTGACAGCAGTCACATTTGCATCTACTGTGCCTATCTCTTTTGAATGTCCTTCTCTGCCCTAATCTGTACTTATGGTGCCAGGTTTCTTTTAAGAATGTCCCCTTTGTCCTTATCAGCATGTAGCCAGCAGTATTGTGACATTATTACTGCAGAGTGAATGATGACTGGGGCATCTTAAGAGGAGTTGTAGGGTGTTTCTTTATGCATAGGTACCTCTTCTCCCTCCAACTCACAATTGACAAGTGCCCATCCACTCCAGCATTAGAGATGCCCCTAATATGTGAATTTTCGGTGGTCCCTCTAGGTGAGCCTTCCCAGACTTTCCCTATTCCAGGAGCTCCCCCTCCTGTTCATGTCTAGCTATCTATGTGCTCTAACAGAGCCCACTATCCTGTGTCTTTCCCAAAAATAGTGAGGGAAAGATTAATGGGAAACCATAGGAAATGATATGCATGTAGATGAAAACTTTACAACTTACACAAATAATCACTCAAAATCATCCTTATACTAAAAATGCAAAACTATACAATTTCTAGAAGAAACTATGGAAGAAAAGCTATGTGCCTTTGGATTTGGTAATGAATTTTAACAAATGACACAAAAGGTTTATATACACAGAAGAAATGACAATGTGGATTTATTAATATTTAAAGTTTATACTCTGGGAAAGACCTTGTTAAGGGAACAAAAAGACAAGCCACATATTGAAAAAAAAATTTGCAAAATACAGATCTGAGAAAGAATTTGTATTCAAAATACATACAAAATTCTTAAAACTAAACAGTAAGTTAAACAGCCCAATTAAAAATGCACACAGATCTGGACACCTCACCAAAGACGATCTACAGATGGTAAGTAAACATACAAAAAGATGCTCAACATAGTAGATAACTGAAAACCACAATGAGATAGCACAGTTGGTCTGTATCTGTTAGAACTGCTAAACTCTAAAAAAATGACAAATTGCTGGAGGAAAAACAAGAACTCTTTTCATTGCTGGTAGAAGACAGTGTGTAAGACCAGAATATGCCACCCAAAAATATGTCCCTTTTGGCATAAGAATTATTCTGAGCTGATTACTTTGAAAAAATGCTAAAAAAGGAAGTTCTGAAAACAGAGAAGTTACCCTTGTGTAAGGAAAATTTACATCTATAAAGGAAATCCCCGTTTAAAAGATCTCTCTCTCTCTCTCTCTCTCTCTCAGCACTAACCAAGAAGAGGATAACTAAATCATTAAAAGAGTCTTATCAACAGAGAACGCATGGAGTTAAGTCTGCATAAGAAAACTTACCCTTTTCTACTGTGCTTTTGCTTGCTATGTCCCCACTACTGAGCCTCAAATCTTCTTTCTTTAAGTTGAAGATAGCATTTACACTTGAATTGAAAGCCACCTACTGGGGATTTACTCATTTTTCCCTAAGTATCTCCCATGTATCCATAAGGTATACATGTTTTTAAACTCATCTACTTTTTTCTCATTTTAATCTGTAATTTGTTACAGAGGGTCCCATCTAAGAATTCCGTAAAGGTAGAGAGAAAATTATTTTTCCTCCCCTATTACTAGTTGGGCAGTTTTTCCCAAAGCTAAACAAGTCTCACCTTACAATCCAAAAATCATATTCGTAAGTATTTTGACCGCTACTTTGATATTATTTCCAAACAAAAGCTACCATGCAATTATGTACAGAAGCTCTATTCATAATGACCAAAGGAAAAAAAGGAATCAGAAAGTCTTACAACAGATGACTGTGTGGGAACCCACTCAGACATCAAGAGTTGTTATAGGGGCCAGGCACGGTGGCTCGCTCTTGTAATCCCAGCACTTTGGGAGGCTGAGGCAGGTGGATCACAAGGTCAGGAGATCAAGACCATACTGGCTAACACTGTGGAACCCTGTCTCTACTAAAAAAAATACAAAAAAAATTAGCTGGATGTAGTGGTGAGCAGCTGTAGCCCCAGTTACTCGGGAGGCTGAGGCAGGAGAATGGCATAAATCTGGGAGGCGGAGCTTGCAGTGAGCCAAGATCGCACCACTGCACTCCAGCCTGGGTGACAGAGAGAGACTACATCTCAAGGAAAAAAAAAAAAACTTGTTTGTTTTATATTTAATAGTGATAACTCTGAAGACATAGTTGTTTTATTACACAAAAAATATTAAATTTATTTTATTTAAGTTTTTTTTTTTTTTTTTTTTTTTTTTTTTTTTGAGACGGAGTCTCACGCTGTTGCCCAGGCTGGAGTGCAGTGGCGCGATCTCGGCTCACTGCAAGCTCCGCCCCCCGGGTTCCCGCCATTCTCCTGCCTCAGCCTCCTGAGTAGCTGGGACTACAGGCGCCCGCCACCGCGCCCGGCTAATTTTTTTTTTTTGTATTTTTTTTTTTTTTTTTTTTTTTTTTTTAGTAGAGACGGGGTTTCACTGTGGTCTCGATCTCCTGACCTTGTGATCCGCCCGCCTCGGCCTCCCAAAGTGCTGGGATTACAGGCTTGAGCCACCGCGCCCGGCCTTTATTTTATTTAAGTTTTATCCAAATCACATTAACCTGAAAAACATTTGGATCAGTTCCTATATTTCTAGGAGTTTGGGAATATTTATTTATGAATGATTTTTTTTTCCAAGCCAAGTTAGAATAGAGCACTTTTAGAGGATTTTATAAATGAAATTTGCAATGCTATCCAGAGTTAAGAAAAATCAAATATACAAAACATACATTAATAGACATACAAACACAAATAGAGATCTCATAGCTTTCATCCTGAAATTTTAGCCACGAATCAGGCATAAATATTCTGATGGTTAATTTTAGATGTCTGCTTCGTTGGATTAAGAGATACTAACATAGCTGGTAAAGCACAGTTTCTGGGCATAAGTGTGAGGGTGTTTCTGGAAGACACTGAGATAAGGAAGATCCACTCTGACCCAATGTGGATGGGCACTGATATGGTTTGACTGTGTCCCCACCCAGATCTCATCTTGAATTGTAGCTCCTATAATCCTTACATGTTGTGGGAGGGACCCACTGGGGGACGATTGAATCATGGTGGTGGTTACTGCCATGCTGTTCTTATGATCTGATGGTTTTATAAGGGGCTTTTCCCTTTTGACTTAGCACTTCTTGCTGCTGCCATGTGAAGAAAGACATCTTTGCTTCCCCTTCCATCATGATTGTGAGGCCCATCCAGCCATGTGGAACTGTCAGCCCATTAAACCTCTTTGTTCTTTATAAATTGCTCAGCCTCAGGTACTTCTTCATAGCAGTACAAAAATGGACTAATAAAGGCACCATCCAATTGCTTGAGAGCCCAGATAGAACAAAAAGGAAGAGGAAAGGTGAATTATCTCCTTCTGAAGCTGAAACATCCTTCTCTTGTCTTTGACATCAGAACTTCAGGGTCTCAGGCCTTTGGCCTCAGAATGAGAGTTACACCATTGGCTGAACTGATTCTGAGCCCTTTGGACATGGACTGAGCAATGCTACCAGCTTTCCTAGTTCCCCAACTTGGAGACAGCCTATTGTGGACTTTCTCAGCCTCAATAATTATGTGAACCAGTTTCCCTAATGAATCTTTTCTCATCTGTCTATCTACATAAATCCGACGGATTGTGCCTTTCTGGGGAACCCTGACTAATGTGATTATAATAATACAAAATTCACCAGCTTATATAGAGGACTTGGGTTTTGTCTTTACCCCATTTTATATTTGTATTATAACTGTGTTTCCGGAAAAAATGGAACAAGTTTTTATCTTCTTCATATGAGGGCTAAAGCTTTTTTCTCACCAATATTTTTGGAGATTTTTTACGATTTTCAAGATTTTTCTTTTGACCCTAACCCCTGAACCAAACCCTCACCCCTACTGCTAAACCCTAACCCTAACCCCTACCACTAAACCCTAACCCTAACCCTAAACCTAAACCCTAACCCTAAACCCTAACCCTAACTCTAGCCCTAAACTTAACAGAACCCCAACCCAAACCCTAAATCCAACCCCAAACCCAACCACAACCCTAATGCTAACACTAACCCAACCCCATCTCTAAAACCATAACCCTAAAATCCTAACAACCCTAAATCTAACAACCCTAACCCTAACAACACTAACAAACCTAATGTTAGCAACCCTAAACCTAACAACTGTAACCCTGACCCCTGACCGTAACCCTTTGTATAAATATCAAGTGATCTTGAATAGACAAAACACTCCTGAAAACGAAAAGCCCACTTAGTGGCTCACATTTCTCATTGTCAAATATTACTGCAAAGGAATAGTAATCAAGACAACATAATACTGGCATAAGGAGACAAATATAAATCAATGGAACTGAATGTCCAGTCCAGAAATAAAACTATACCTCTACAGCAAACTGAGTTTTGACACGAGCCAAGACCACTAAACTCAACAAACGCTGCTAGCATCTGACTACCTAGAGTCAGAGGTAACAAACTGTACACTTACCTCACCACACAGAAAAAGTAACTAAAAATGGTTCAAAGCCCTACATATAAGAGTTACAAATAGAAACTCTAGAAGAAAACAGGGATATATCTTCATGACCTTGGATTTGGCAAAGGTGTTACAGATCTGAAACCAAAAGCACTAGCCACAAAAGAAATAATTTCCTCAAAATTAACAACTATGCATCAGAAGACATTATCAAGTAAGTTGGCTGTGCACTGTGGTTCACGCCTGCAATCCGAGCACTTTGGGAGGCAGAGGCAGGAGGATCACTTGAGTCCAGGAGTTCAAGACCAGCCAGGATGACAGAGCAAA